>NC_138770.1:12434792-12557292 GCF_965119305.1 Pelophylax lessonae
GACCGATCGGTGGGGGCGGCTCAGCGTGGGAGACGGACGTCGGCGGCCATCAGCCAGTCGGGCCGAGCGGCTGGTGGCTCAAGTCTGCAAGCACCCCGGTCGGGGGTGGAGGCGGGAGAGTCGGACGTGGATGGCGGAGGATCGGGGCCTAGCGGGAAGAGTCCCAGGCGCGACGAGGCTGGACGGTCGTCAGGTCTGCGGCTGGGGGGGACTGGCGGTCGGCCTGGCCCCTCTGTGCTGGCTGCTCCTGCACCGGTGGAGGATCGGGACGATCGGGAGGAGCGATCGGAAGGGGAGCTGTCGGGCTCTGATGTCGGGGAGGTGCCGGTTCCTGTACCAGCGGGGGATGCCGGATCTACGGCGGCGGGGCCTAGCCCTGCCCGGCCTGGTGAGTCCTTTAATGTTCAGTCTTCCTTGTTGTCTGTGTTGCAGGCTTTGTCTGGGGGGTTGGGGACTGGGCCTGGCCGGGGGGGGTCGGGGGGACGCCTCTGGGGCCGGGGGTCCCATCTGCCCCGGGGGGCGCGCCCGCTGTAGCGGGCGCCGAGGTCGGGCTGGAGGGATTGCTGGCGGGGCTGCGGTCTCTGGTGCAGCGCTTTGAAGGGGTGTCGGTCGGCGGTTCTCCGACCGCGGCTTGGGGTCGGGGGACGGCCCCTCGCTCGGCGCCGGCGGGCGCAGGTGAGCTGGGGGCGGCAGCTGCGGCTGCCGCCCCGGTGGTGCCTGTCTCGGCGCCGGACGTGGCGCCGCCCGCGCAGGTGGTGGGGGACAAGGCTGCAGATCCCAAGTCCACAGGTAAGGATGCGGATGCGGTTCGGCTCGCGGATGCGGCGAAGTGTGAGGTTTATGTCTGCTTTGAGGGGCCCTTGGGGGCGCACCTCAAGCCCGAGGTCAGGGAGAAGATTTGGAAGGACGAATACGTGGAGATCTTCACGCTGCTTCCGTTGGAGAAGTTCAACCTGGATCGGGTGAAGCCGGAGGAATCCAAGAAGGAGGATGAGGAGCGGCGGCGCTACAGGTTGATTCCGCGCACGTTTAGCAATTGGCTGCAGGCTTTCGCCATCTTTGCGAGTGTGGTGGGGGAGAAGAGGCCGGAGCATTGCTCCACCTTGTTCTGTTATTTGGACGCCATTGGCGAGGCGTACCGGGTTTATGGCGGGGTTGCTTGGCTTCGGTATGACGAGCAATTCCGCCAGCGCAAGGCGGTCCGCCCTGCTCTGCGTTGGGACCATAAGGACATTAGCCTGTGGATGCGCCTCATGACGTCAGCGCGGGCGTCGTCTTCCTTTTTTCCAGGGACGGCCAGAAGTCAGAGTGCCCCGGGACAGCCGGCCGCAAAACGTCGAGGGTTTTGTTGGCAATTTAACGAGGGGACTTGCAAGTTCGGGCCCTCGTGCCGCTTTAAGCACGAGTGCTCCGGCTGCGGGGGCGCGCACCCCCTCTCTCGTTGTTTTAAGCAGGGCAAGTCACGCTCCGGAGATGCTCAGCAGAAGAGGGATGACGCCGGTGATGGTGGAAAGGATGCGTCCTTTTCTAGGTAGGTATCCGGATCGGGCGGCTGCTCGCTTGCTGGAGGCTGGGTTTTCGGGGGGTTTTGTTATTCCTTGCGCCATGTCCGCCGTTCCCCCGGTGGCGAACAATTTGCGGTCGACCCGGCTTAACCCCGGGGTGGTGTCGGACAAACTGGCTAGGGAGGTTGCGTTGGGCCGCATGGCGGGGCCTTTTCCTCGGCCCCCTTTGGCCGATTTGGTGGTCTCCCCTTTGGGGTTGGTGCCCAAGAAGGAACCTGGCAAGTTCCGCTTGATTCATCACCTGTCCTTTCCCAAAGGGGGGTCGGTTAATGACGGCATTGATCCTGAGGCCTGTGCGGTGTCTTACACTTCTTTCGATGCGGCCATATTTTGGGTGCGTCAGTATGGGCGGGGTGCGCTGATGGCAAAGACGGACATCGAGGCCGCTTTTCGGCTGCTTCCCGTCCATCCCCAAAGCTTTCGTCTGTTGGGCTGCCAGTGGCTGGGTTCCTTCTACGTGGACTTGTGCTTGCCCATGGGCTGTTCGATATCGTGAGCTTTCTTTGAACAGTTCAGCTCGTTTGTGGAATGGGTTGTGCGTGAAGTGGCGGGGGTAAATTCTGTCATCCACTATCTGGATGACTTCCTGTGTGTGGGCCCTCCTTCGTCTACGTTGTGCGGGGTTCTGCTGGCCACAGTGCAACACGTGGCGGGGCGCTTTGGCATTCCTCTGGCGCTGATAAGACGGAGGGCCCTAAGACGGTGATTAGTTTTTTGGGGATCGTAATTGATTCCGAGAACATGGAATGTCGCTTGCCCGAGGACAAGCTGCTGGATCTTAAGTCGGAAATTTGCTTGCTGGTGGGGAAGCGGAAGGTGCAGCTTAGGCGGCTGCAGTCTCTCCTTGGGAAGCTGGCCTTCGCGTGTAGGATCATGCCGATGGGCCGGGTTTTCAGCCGACGTCTGTCGGCCGTCACGGCGGGAGTGCGGTCGCCGCATCACTTTGTGACGTTGTCCGCGGATCATGTGGACGATCTGCGAGTTTGGCATGTCTTCCTGACGTCATTCAATGGGCGGTCACTTTGGCAACAAGGCCCGGTCAGCAGCTGCGATCTTGAGTTGTATACGGATGCGGCTGGCTCTACGGGTTTTGGCGCCTTCCTCGGTGGCCGGTGGTGTGCGGAGCCGTGGCCGGCGGCGTGGAGCGAGGCTGGATTGTTGCGGAATTTGGTTCTGTTGGAACTTTTTCCGGTGGTGGTGGCGGTGGAGCTATGGGGGGCGGAGTTCAGGGACAAGAAGGTCCGGCTGCATTGTGATAACATGGGCGTGGTGCAGGTTATCAATCGGCTTTCCGGTTCGTCTGCGCCGGTAATCAGGTTGTTGCGCCCTTGGTTTTGCGTTGTCTGCAGTATAATGTTTTCTTGTATGCTGTTCACTTGCCCGGGGTGGAGAATTCGGTGGCTGATGCTTTGTCTCGGTTTCAGCAGGTCCGTTTTCGGGAGTTGGCGCCGGAGGCGGACCGCCAAGGGGAGCCTTGCCCGCCGGAGCTGTGGCACATTGTGTCGGGATCGCCGCTGGTTTGCTCCGGAGGTCGCTGAGTGATGTCACGTGGGCTGCGTATTCCAAGGTATGGAGGGAGTGGTCGGTCCTGCTGGATTGGGTCGGGGCGGATGCGGTGAGTATGTCTTCTCCGTCTCTTGTGCTGTACTTTCTGTGCTTGAATTTCGAGCGGGGGGTGTCGGCGTCGGCCATCGGCCGTAAGCTGGCGGGTTTGGCCTTCCTGTTTAAGGTTTGGGGCCTTCCGGATGTTACGAAAGACTTTGTGGTCCACCAGGCTTTGAGGGGTTATAGGCAGGGTTCGCGTCGGCCGGATGGCCGTCGCCCGATATCGTTCGGGATGCTGGGGGAGTTGGTGCGGCAGGTGGGCTGCTCCTGCTCCTCTCCGTACGAGGCGTTGTTGTTCCAGACGGCCTTCGTTCTGGCCTTTTTTGGAGCGTTCCGCATTGGGGAACTGGTGAGTGCTAATAGGAAGTCTCCTGGGGGCCTTTTGGTGGGAGAGGTGAGTTGCTCCGCTAATGCGGTGGTGATTTTTCTTCGGAGGTCCAAGACCGACCAGGCAGGCAGAGGTACGTATGTTCGTTTGTACAGGGTGGGGGGTTCTCCCCTCTGCCCGGTGGCGGTGGTTCGGGAGTTTCTGGGGGCACGCCCCCCGGTTGGGGGGTCTTTCCTAGTACACCTGGACGGGTCGTCTTTGTCTAAGTTCCAGTTCAGGGCGGTTTTGAATAAGTGTTTGGCTGTGTTGGACTACAGGCCCGGGGATTATTCTTCGCACTCCTTCCGCATCGGGGCGGCTACGGAGGCTGCCAGGTGGGGTGTGGATGATTCAGTGTTGAGGCGTATTGGTAGATGGGAGTCTAACCGTTTCAAGTTGTACGTTCGTCCTCATTTGTTGTGATTTGTGGTACGTCGGGGGGCTCTGTTGTGTGTCTGGTTTTGTCATGTTTTCTTGCTGTTTCATTACAGAGGGAGCTGCATGCCTGATCTGGATCGTGGGGCATTCTTATGTGTTCTGGGGGGCCAGGAGGGCTGAGGTGCGGCCCAACGGGCGCCAATTGGGTTTTTCTCGGGAGGAGGCTGTTGTCCGCTGGATTGGCGTGCCGGGTTTGCTCTGGTGCAAGGTCCTTCCGGAAGTGCATCGTTTTGCGCGGCTGGACCGAGCCCCGGGCGTCCTGGTACTGCACGCGGGGGGCAACGATCTGGGGGTCCGTTCCATGCGCCTGCTCATACGAGATATCAAGTTTGATTTTCTCAGGCTGCGCACCTCCTTTCCCGACTTGGTTATAGTTTGGTCGGACATTGTGGGGCGGTCCTCTTGGCGTTTTGCCAGGTCCGCTGCGAGTCTGAACAAGGCCCGTATTAAGGTGAACAAGGCTGTTGGCCATTTTGTTTGCCGTAATGGAGGAGTGGTGGTCAGGCATGGGGAGCTGGAAGTGGACACGTGGCGTTACCTGCGGAGTGACGGTGTGCACCTGAATGCTGTAGGTACCGACTTGTGGACTCTTGGGATTCAGGATGGAGTTCAACGGGCTCTGCGAGTGTGGCGGGGCTCACAGGTGTAAGGTGTCACACCTGTGAGCTGTGGCGGTTGGGGGTCTTTGGAGGCGGTAACAGGTTTTTTGGTCAGTGCATAGGGTGACCCATCTACGGTATGGAGCCCTATAGTGTATCCCGGTTAATAGGGGTTTAACCGGGATGTATTAACAAAGGGTATCAGTGGAAAATGTGTTTGTTCCTGAGCTGGTGTCTCGTGGCTGGGGACCGTTGGGTTTTTGGATACTGATACCATTTTTTGAATTGGATTTTGGTGCCTCCCAAGACCAACAACCCCTGATTCTCTTATGTGTACTGGAGTATTTATGGTTTACTGTTTACAATGTTTTAAATTGGTTGTTAATAAAATGGCCTTAACAGGCCACAATTTTATCCAAAGTCGTTGTCAGTATCATTTGTTTAGAAGGATTAGAAAGGGGTGGTTTATGCTAAAGATCAGGAGTGGGCATCGGTCATACCCTAATCAAGATAGGCCCGGAGCAAAAAAAAAAATAAGCGCAGGGCCTCATGATAGGGTTGATAGGGGACACAGGAAAAAGGAGGTGGGATAGGGTTAAATGGTGGGCTGTGGCTGGTGGTGCAGGAAGAGGATTGGATTAGGCCAGGTAGGGGTGGGGGCTCAGTGTGGCTGCACTGGGTGGGGCTCTTTCCGGTCAAGCAGAATCGTGAGGATCAGCAGAGGAAGAAGGAGGAATCCCCGCCCTCCCGCCCTTTGAGTTTGGGATTTCGGAATGTGAACGTGGTGGATGTCGATTCGGATTTGGAGTTGGGGTTATTGGGGTACTGTTGTTGTTTGTGGCGGTTGGGGGTCTTTGGAGGCGGTAACAGGTTTTTTGGTCAGTGCATAGGGTGACCCATCTACGGTATGGAGCCCTATAGTGTATCCCGGTTAATAGGGGTTTAACCGGGATGTGTTAACAAAGGGTATCAGTGGAAAATGTGTTTGTTCCTGAGCTGGTGTCTCGCGGCTGGGGACCGTTGGGTTTTTGGATACTGATACCATTTTTTGAATTGGATTTTGGTGCCTCCCAAGACCAACAACCCCTGATTCTCTTATGTGTACTGGAGTATTTATGGTTTACTGTTTACAATGTTTTAAATTGGTTGTTAATAAAATGGCCTTAACAGGCCACAATTTTATCCAAAGTCGTTGTCAGTATCATTTGTTTAGAAGGATTAGAAAGGGGTGGTTTATGCTAAAGATCAGGAGTGGGCATCGGTCATACCCTAATCAGGATTGGGGTGATGACGCTATCAAATATTCTAAGCTAGACTCTTACCCGTGGTTGTAGGTGGTACAGTTGTCTCCTGATGGCATGCCTTTTCTTTAAGGACCTGGCTTAAAACCTTCTAATTGGTTCATTTCTAGGCCGTGTGGTAATGTGAAGGAAGGGCTCTTTGTGTGTTTTGTGTTCTCCTCTCTCTCTTTTTCCCCTCTGTCACAGAATTAGGAGGCTAGACTCCTGGCCACTGTCTGTGTGGAGCAATACTTTTTGGTAGTCTCATCAACTCAAGCCATCTGTCTTTCACACAGCAGCCCATTGTCTGCTATGGGGATGTGTTACAGTTTAATGCTGTCTATTGTTCTTTGGGATCTCGATGCCGGTGTGTCTGGCCTGGAATGAGATTCCTGATTGTTCAGGTGTTTAATTGTTTCATCTATTGTTTGCCTGCTAGCATTCTGTGCATTCCGCCTAGGCTGATTTAAGTGCCCAGTTAATTGGTATGTTAATGATATCATGGTCAGCCCTACCTCGTTATCGTAACTATTGTGTGATATTTTGTGTAAATATTTGACTGGCCAATGACATACTTCTCCAATGTATAAAAGTCTGTGAGTTGGTTTTAATAAACAGTTCATTCTGGTTTGACCCCAAAACTTGTACTGTCGAGTTCTTGGGGTAACTATAGCCAGATTCACGGATCCCGTTTTCCAGATTTCTAAGGAAGCAGTCTTCTTGGCGGAGATACCCAGTCGGGGTGTCCTGTTCCGTCACATTTGGTTGGCAGCGGTGGGATGCTTCCTTGTGCCTGGAACATCCAAACCACCAACGGGATCTTGTTGGATGGAGCTTTGCTACTCCAGCCTTAAGCGAACCACACTCAAGGATCTGCTGGAATCAAGAGGACAGAACGCTGGCAACAAGTCAAAGGCCACCTTAATTGCTGAGTTGATGGAGAGTGACCAAGCCAGCGACCGAAACAGAGGGCCAGCAATGGAGGGGTCCGGAATGTCCGAGCTCCAGCGAGAGATCCAGTGGTGGTTGTCACTCTACAGCACCACTCCCCCCCAAGAGGTGATCACCCAGGTAATTACAGACATGACCCGCCTGAAAATGCTTGAGGTCCAGAAGGAGATGGGGGGTACTGCAGTTGCAGAACAGGGTATCCGCAAGAAACTTCCCTTTGCGGCGTTCCGACCCTTCCAGGATGGGGTGGAGGAAATCGACCGATACCTACATGTCTTTTGAGACACAGTGTGGTCTCCAGGGAATTGACAAAGCTGACTGGGTCACCATCCTCATCAGCAAGCTGTCTGGTGGAGCACTGGATGCTTTCGAAGCCATACCTGCGGAAGACAAAAAAGACTATGAGCGGATCAAGGAGCGGCTGCTGGCAAGATACGCAATCACCCCTGAAGCTCATCGGTCCAAATTTTGCAGATTACAACGGGAAGAGGGTCAGCCATATACGGAATGGGCTCATCAGATGTCCCGATCGGTAGATGCATGGTTCTCTGGCTGTCAGGCGACTACCTTAGTGGATGCTGCCCAGCTGGTCCTACTGGAACAGTTCTACAAACAATCCCCTATTGAAGTGCGCCAGTGGGTTCAAGACCAAAAGCCCTTGATGGTAGACAAAGCAGCGGAACTAGCCGACCAGTATATGGATACCCGGAGATCCCACCAACCAGAGCCTCGCAGCTTCCCCAGACCACTGCCAGCACCTGTCCATATCCAACCATCTGCCTGGCAGTCAGTCACCCTCCCTGCAAAGGCCCGACCGGCTATACCCATCCAGAAGACTGGGCCTCGCTGCTATGGGTGTAATCAAATGGGACACCAACGAGCTAACTGTCCTCTGAATGTCAATGCCAGTTCATGGCACCGTGCTGCCCCTAGCCCAGCCCGAGCGGCCGCACCATCTACCTCAAGCAGTTGGGGTGAAGAGGAGTTTGGGCTACTCCATGAGGTGAACCCGATCCAAGCTGCTGCAGATGACAACCACAGTCACCACCGGCAGGCTGTAAGGGTGAATGGGCGACCTGCCCAAGGACTCAGGGACAGCGGAGCTACTATTACCTTGGTACAATCCAGGATGGTTACATCGACCGAGAAGACCGGGAGGTCCATAGCCGTGCGAGTGGCTGGAGGAAAAGTTTTACACATCCCTACGGCCCAAGTGCATATGGATTGGGGTTTAGGATCCAGAGACGTGGAAGTTGGAGTTATGAGAGATTTACCCGCAGATGTTCTACTTGGAAATGATTTGGGGCATCTTTCTTCATCTTTCCTTGTGGATTTATCCCCAGAAGCCTTCCCTGCGACCACCCGAAAGCAAGCAAGGCAAGCAAAGGCGGCACTCGATGATGGGACCCAGGTGAGACCTAACTTCCCTAACCTCGACCAGACTGTACCACCCCTTACCTGGGCTACCCTAAATGACTTTACCCAGGAACTACTATCTGACCTGACGTTAGCTGGTTACCGGGAGAGGGCAGGAATGGACCCCGGGGGATTAGAAAGGGAATGGATAGAGTGGGATCGGGAATTACTTTATCGGGTGACCGAAGGGAAGGGATCCCATCCGGTGCCCAAGCGACAGCTGGTCGTGCCGCAGAAATATCGGCGCGACCTGCTTAGCATCGGACATGACATTCCCCTAGCTGGTCACTTCGGAGTGACCAAAACCCATCACCGTTTGACTCAGCTTTTCTTCTGGCCAGGGATAACTAGGGACATCAAACAGTATTGTCGTACTTGTGACACTTGTCAGCGGGTGGGAAAGAAGGGTGACCGATCTAAAGCTTCTTTGTACCCCCTACCAATCATAGCTGAGCCCTTTAGCCGGATAGCCGTAGACCTGGTAGGACCATTACCCCGACCCAGTCCCTCTGGGAAGAGCTATATCTTGACGGTGGTAGATTATGCTACTCGTTACCCGGAGTCAATTCCCCTGACAAACATCCATGCAGAGACAGTGGTGGAGGCACTGCTTCAGATCTTTGCCAGGGTGGGTTTCCCTCAGGAGATTATCTCAGACCAAGAGACCCAGTTTACTGCGGACCTGACCCGGCAGTTGTGGAAGCTCTGTGGAATAAAGCCTCTACAGAGTTCTACCTACCACCCCCAGACTAATGGACTATGTGAGCGGTTCAATGGAACGCTGAAGCAACTACTGCGGACATTCGCAACTACTCACCGGGACTGGGAGAAATTTCTGCCGCACCTCCTGTTCGCTTACAGGGAAGTGCCGCAGGAATCTACGGGGTTCTCCCCATTTGAGCTATTGTATGGAAGATGGGTGAGGGGGCCACTAGATCTACTTATAGCCCATTGGGAAGGAGGTGTAGGGGCTGAGGAGACCTCTGTTGTAGGATATGTACTAGCGCTCAGGGATCGGCTGAAGGAACTCACGGACACCGTGCGGGAGAACCTTCAGACCGCGCAGGGGCGGCAGAAGCGGTTTTATGATCGTACTGCCCGGGACCGCACCTTGGCTGTAGGGCAGAAAGTTCTTGCCCTCAAGCCTACAAAGACGGACAAATTACAGGCCTCTTGACAGGGACCCTACAAGGTAGTACAGCAAATATGTGACACTACCTATTTGGTAGCTAAGTGCTCGGATGAAAGAGTCGAGCGGACCTTCCATGTGAACATGCTCAAGGGGTACCAAGAGAGGCCCGAGGAGATAGCTGCCATATGTGCTCCCGCCGTGGAAGATTCCGAGAACCTTCCCCTACCAGAGCTGCCGGTGGGAGATAGTGACAGAGCAGGTGTAGAGACAGTGAGGTTAGATGGGCAGCTAGGGCCAGAGCAACAGGACCAGGCCAGGCAGGTCCTTAGGCAGCGTCAGGACAGGTTTTCCACCAAGCCTGGGTACACTACAATGACAGTGCACCGGGTGGAGACCCCAGGACAGCCACCTATCCGGCAAGCGGCTTACCGGGTACCCGAGTCAGTGAGAGAAGGTATGCGGAAGGAGATAATGGACATGCTCGATTTAGGAGTCGTCGAACCCTCCAATAGCCCCTGGGCATCTCCAGTAGTGTTAGTACACAAACGGGATGGTACTACCCGCTTCTGCATAGATTACCGTAGACTAAACGACTGCACAACGACTGACGCATACCCCATGCCCCATGAACTGTTAGACCGCATTTCCCGAGGTAGTTTCCTAACTACCCTTGACCTATGCAAAGGGTACTGGCAGATTCCTCTGGATCCGGAATCTGTTCCAAAGTCAGCATTCATCACCCCTTTTGGCTTGTACCAGTCTAAGGTCATGCCGTTTGGGATGAAGAATGCTCCGGCAACGTTCCAGAGGATGGTAGATCAACTCCTCGATGGCCTCCAGGATTATGCCTGTGCATACTTGGATGACATTGCGATCTACAGCGATACCTGGGAGGAACATCTTCTCCACTTGGGTACTGTGTTAGATCGCATCAGGGCTGCTGGACTAACATTAAAACCGGAGAAATGCAACGTAGGGACATCCGAGGTTCAGTACCTTGGGCATCGGGTAGGCCGTGGGCAACAGCGACCCGACCCAGCAAAAGTAGAGGCCATTGCAAACTGGCCCACCCCCCGGACAAAAACCCAGGTCCTAGCATTCCTAGGCACTGCAGGGTACTATAGGAGGTTTGTACCCGACTATAGCACAATAGCTAAACCCCTGACTGACTTGACCAGAAAAAATCTTCCTCACCAGGTCCTGTGGTCCCCAGAGTGCGAAAATGCTTTCAAGTGCCTGAAAAATGCTTTGATTTCTGTCCCAGTTTTAGCTGCTCCTGACCCAACCAAACGATTTTGTGTCCATACAGATGCCTCTACCTTTGGGTTGGGAGCAGTTCTAAGCCAAGTGGGAGCCGACGGCAGTGAGCACCCTGTTGCCTACATCAGTCGCAAGTTACTACCCCGGGAGGTGGGGTATGCAGCCGTGGAAAAAGAATGTTTAGCGCTGGTGTGGGCCCTGAAAAAACTTCAGCCATATCTCTATGGACAATCCTTCACGGTGCTCACTGACCACAACCCTTTAATCTGGTTGAATCGAGTATCCGGGGACAATGGACGCTTATTGAGGTGGAGTCTTGCCCTGCAGCCCTACAACTTTTCTGTACAGTACAGGCCGGGACGACAAAATGGCAACGCAGATGGACTTTCTCGGCAAACTGAACTGTGATTATAGTATGGCTCCCGGACATCCCCAAGCTGACCCGTATTGGATCTAGCTGGGTCTGCCGGACTATGGAACAGGGGGGAAGTATTGTCACAGAATTAGGAGGCTAGACTCCTGGCCACTGTCTTTGTGGAGCAATTCTTTTTGATAGTCTCATCAACTCAAGCCATCTGTCTTTCACACTGAAGCCCATTGTCTGCTATGGGGATGTGTTACAGTTTAATGCTGTCTATTGTTCTTTGGGATCTCGATGCCGGTGTGTCTGGCCTGGAATGAGATTCCTGAATGTTCAGGTGTTTAATTGTGTCATCTATTGTTTGCCTGCTAGCATTCTGTGCATTCCGCCTAGGCTGATTTAAGTGCCCAGTTAATTGGTATGTTAATGATATCATGGTCAGCCCTACCTCGTTATCGTAACTATTGTGTAATATTTTGTGTAAATATTTGACTGGCCAATGGCATACTTCTCAAATGTATAAAAGTCTGTGAGTTGGTTTTAATAAACAGTTCATTCTGGTTTGACCCCAAAACTTGTACTGTCGAGTTCTTGGGGTAACTATAGCCAGATTCACGGATCCCGTGTTCCAGATTTCTAAAGGAAGCAGTCTTCTTGGCGGAGATATCCAGTCGGGGTGTCCTGTTCCGTCACACCCTCATATCTCTATTCTCCCTCTCCTTTCCCGCTTCTCTCCCTTTTTTACACTGTTTGACTTTTTAAATGTTAAGCTGGGCAGATAACTTGATATTGTTAATTTTTTACATCATATTTATATTGTTTAAATATTGCTTGGTTTAGTTTCGAATTGTTTTCTTCATATTTTAGAATGTCAGTAAAAAATGCACAGTGTCAGTAAATTGTCCCTGTTTTGTGAGTAAAAATATTCCTGAGGTCTCACTTGGGAAGTTTCTCCTTGGAATGAACATTCACTGGGGAGATAGCTGTGATATATGAAGATTCTGTATCTGAGTTTGTCTAAGACACTGTATGAACATGACATTTATGGCACATTATTGCACCGGACACTTCAAAGCTCAGGACACTGTTATTCATGCCCGTGTCATTAGTACAGTGACAGTGCATATTTTTAGCACTGATTACTTTAGTAATGTCACTGGTCCCCCCAAAAGTGTTAAAAGTGTCAGTTAGGTGTCCGATTTGTCCGCCGCAATGTCGCAGTCCCACTAAAAATCGCTGATTGCCTTCAATACTAGTAAAATAAATAAATAAATAAATATGCCATAAATCTATCCTCTAGTTTGTAGACGCAATAACTTTTGCGCAAACCAATCAAAATTAATTTATTGGGATTTTATTTACCAAAAAAATGTATGTGGCAGAATACATATTGGCCTAAAATTATTAAAAATTTGGATTTTTAAATTTTTTTTGTTGGGAATGTTATATAGCAGAAAGTAACAAATATTGTTTTTTTTTTTTTTTCAGAATTGTCGCTTTTTTTTGTTTATAGCGCAAAAAATAAAAACCACACAGGTGATCAAATACCACCAAAAGAAAGCTCTATTTGTGAGAAAAACAGGACATCAATTTTATTTGGGTACAGTGTTGCTGGACCGCGCAATTGTCCATTAAAGTAACGCAGTGCTTTATCGGAAAAAAATGGCCTGGTCATTAAGGGAGTAAAACCTTCTGGTCCAGACATTCTTTTAAAAAAATAAAAACTATATTTTTTACTTTCTGCTATAAAACACATCCAATAAAAAAAAAGTCGGTAATAGTAAAAATGTAAAAAAAATCGTAATAAGCGTATTTTGATTGGTTCGCACAAAAGTTATATGTAGCGTCTACAAACTATAGGTTATTTTTAAGGGATTTTTATTTATTTATTTTTTTACTAGTAATGGTGGTGATCAGCGACTTATAGCGGGACTGCGACATTGCGGGGGACAAATTGGACACCTAACTGACACTTTTGGGGGGACCAGTGTAACGCTCCTGCGTTTTATGTATAATGTGGATTTGCAGCTGCAGAAATATTCCACTTCAGTAGTCATGTAGAGAAACGCTGAGACACCAATCCCAACTCCCAAGACTCATCATGTGTGGATAGTCTCAATTCAGCAAGTAAATACACACACTCAATAAGATGTTCCTGGAGTGACTTATGTATATAGTAATATAGTGATGATAGGCTGAAGAGACAGGTTGGGTAGAGATGATAGGTGACAGACACTTGAAAGGAATGTTCTTGAAAGTAAGATAGTAGCAGATGGGATGCAGATAGGTTAGCAATCATGTATGGTAGCAGATGATAGAGTAGCAGGTGAACATACAGGAGAGACTAACCCAGTGCAAGAGCAGATGATAGTAGGCTCAAGAGCTAGCAATCTAAATAGTGCAGATGTAGTAACAGTCCTTAGTATGCAGAGCTAGATAGTGTAAGCTTTAGTATGAAGGTTATAGAGGATTCCCCTGTGGGGTACTTATCACTAGTAGCAATATAGCAGAGGAGAGGTTCGGCAAGAGCGGATGATCCGGTAGCGGGATACAGGGATCAGCAGCGAGGTTCCGATTGCGAGGTATGCTTGCAAGCATGCGAGCTTCAAGGCAGATTATGCGGCGTTGAACGAACATGTGAGTGAGATCGCCGGAGGTTGAAATAGCCGCTCCAGCGGCGCTCAGTGATGACAGCATCGGTCTTAAAGGTGTATGCGCACCTTACCAAAAGAGAATGGTGGGGCGCATACACTTAGGGAAAATAGAATTAGGGTACCAAAGGTACCAGAACATTACAACCAGTGACATTACTACAGTAATCAGTGCTAAAAATATGCACTGTCACTGTAATAATTTCACTGGCAGGGGAGGGGTTAACACTAGGGGCGATCAAAGGGTTAAATGTGTCCCTAGGGAGTGCTTGCTAACTATGTGGGGGAGGTACTCTGACTGGGGGAAGACAGAGATCTGCGTTCCTGTTTAGCAGAAACACAAGATCTCTATCTTCTCCACTCACAGAACAGTGATCAGCCTTGTTTACATAGGCAGACCAGCATTCTGTCTCTCTCGGAAACGATCACCTGGCAGGCCAGATTCAGCCCACGGGCCTTGTGTTTGACACCTGTGCTTTATGGTGATCAGAACACTCTGAGGTATTATGTAATGGGAGAGAATAACACCATCCCCCATACCTGGAATTACTAGAATATGGGAAAGAGTCCCATGATGCTCCATACCTGGAAGTATCTGCCAATGGAAGAGAGCCCCACAATTCCCCACACCCGGAGGTATTATGTAATGGGAGAGAATAACCCCATCCCCCATACCTGGAATTACCAGAATATGGGAAAGAGTCCCATGATGCTCCATACCTGGAAGTATCTGCCAATGGAAGAGAGCCCCACAATCCCCCACACCCGGAGGTATTATGTAATGGGAGAGACTAACACCATCCCCCATACCTGAAATTACCAGATAATGGGAGAAAGTCCCATGATGCTTCATACCTGGAAGTATCTGCCAATGGAAGAGAGACTCACAATCCCCCACACCCAGGGGTATTATGTAATGGGAGAGAATAACCCCATCCCCCATACCTGGAATTTCCAGATAATGGGAGTGAGTCTCATGATCCCTCTTACCCAGAAGTATCGTGTAACACTTTTATATTGCTGTACACTTCAAATAAAATTAGTATTTTGTACATCCACATTTCATTATCCTCCGCCTTGTTCTTCATATTTAGAACTTGTTCCTCATATTGGTATCTATATAGTAAGGGGTACCATCGTCCTAATCATGACACATTGTATATGGCTGGAAATATTTCCCGGAATGTCCCCAACAGGGGAAGAAGAGAAATTGAATATTTTGGTACCGCAAACTAACAATGGAATTAATAAGAAGATTTTTGCATTTTTATAACAAATTATGATAAATTTGGGGCATATCCATACAAAAAGATAAAATACAGTTCTTTTAGCAACATATAATGGCTTACATCAATGGTGCTAATAGAGTGGTGTTATGTATCAAATCCTCTACATGTTTTGGGGTGAGCACCACCTCTTCAGGAGGAATCAATTACTACCATCTACAAATCAAATAATACATCACAGAGGTAACAGAATATTGAACATACTGTACATAATAGTAGGTATAGGTTATAAATCAATTAAACTAAAAAAGAGCGGACCCACCGCAGCCCGTGTTTGACGTCCGCCAGGTTGGGGGCATAAATAGTTTAATGTTTTTTCCCCCCCTCCAGGTTGTAACACACGGTTACTCTACTGTTATATAGGTCAGTCCATCCTTTATCTATAGTACTTTCTGAATTTAGAAATTGGAGAGTTGGTATCTGTCTATAAAATACCGACACCATCCCCTGAATTGAATCAATTTAGAAATGAACCAAGTCT
Source organism: Pelophylax lessonae (assembly GCF_965119305.1). NCBI lineage: Eukaryota > Metazoa > Chordata > Amphibia > Anura > Ranidae > Pelophylax > Pelophylax lessonae. Next base: position 12,450,185 of record NC_138770.1, read on the forward strand.
AACAGGGAAGGGGAAATGGTATAAGGGATAGGGACAAATCCCAGCAGACCAGAAAAATGGGGATTTTTATGTGCCCAAAATATGGAAGAAAAAAAAATCATAAAAAATATACAAATTTTATTGAAAACAAAATAGTAAAAACAGACTTAAGAGTGCAACATATCAGTGGTGTATCCACATAACACATCCTACAATGCGGTGGATCGATGCGTTTCGCCCGCAACATGGGCTTCCTCAGGATCCGGATGTGTTATAGGAGCGCTGAGATTGGTGGTGGATTTATTAGCCCTTTTTCTGTCAGCAACACCTTGGCACCATTTGAGGATTTATTCATCTTTAGTGTTTTTTTATTTGACCTCTGGTAAGGAGTACCTGCATGTTCATGACTCACCTATCAGTGCTCATTCACACTGTCACTGGTTAAGGCGATGCACCCATTTTTGTGAGTGCATTTTCTTTCTTTCTATCACCTTTCTTTGTTATTTTGGTTTTACGCTATGGCATTTATGTTTTTCATTTCATTAATTTTCAACACACCTGAGTTCTCTGAGAGACTTCACTGCAAGATTATTATTATTATTATTATTAAGGATTTCTATACCGCCAGCAGTTTACGCAGCGCTTTACAATGTTAGAGGGAGACAATACAGTTACAATACAATAAAATACAAGAGGATTAAGAGGGCCCTGCTCAAAAGAGCTTACAATCTAATGGGGTGTGGCAGGTGGTACAAGAGGTTGTAAGAATAGGGAATGAGCTGATGGCAGATTAGTTGGCGGTGTGATAGGCTTCCCTGAAGAGATGAGTTTTCAGGGATCGCCTGAAAGCAGCTAGAATAGGAGATAGCCATCCAGGTTGAGGTAGAGCGTTCCAGAGGATGGGAGAGGCCCTGGAGAAATCCTGGAGATGAGCATGAGAGGAGGAGACAAGGGAGCTTGAGAGTAGGAGGTCTTGAGAGGAGCGGAGAGGATTGTTTGGGTGATATTTGGAGACAAGATTGGTGATGTAGCTCGGGGCAGAGTTGTGAATGGCTTTGTATGTGATGGTTAGTATTTTGAATTTAATTCGCTGGGCAATCGGGAGCCAGTGTAGGGATTGGCAGAGAGGGGAGGAAGACGCTGAGCGGTTGGTAAGGTGGATAAGCCTGGCAGCAGCGTTCATGATGGACTGAAGAGGGGATAGCCTATGAAGTGGTAGGCCTAGGAGAAGGGAGTTGCAGTAGTCGAGGCGAGAAATAACAAGGGAGCGAATGAGTAGCTTAGTGGTTTCAGTTGTTAAAAAGGGGCGAATTTTAGAGATGTTGCGGAGGAGAAGTCTACAGGTTTTTGACAATGATTGGATTTGGGGCTGAAAGGACAGGTCAGAGTCCAGGATTACACCTAGTACCCTGGCATGGGGGGAGGGATTGATGGTTGCATAACTAATTTTGATGGAAAAGTCATGGAGGGGGGCACGGGCGGGAGGGAATATTACCAGCTCAGTTTTTGAGAGATTTAGTTTGAGGAAGTGGTGCGACATCGATGTTGATATGTCAGTAAGTAAGTTAGCAATGCGAGAGGAGACTGAAGGAGTGAGGTGAGGAGTAGACAGATAGATTTGAGTGTCATCCGCGTAGAGATGGTATTGGAAGCCGTGGGTGGTTATCTTTAGTGTTTTTCTATTTGATTTCTGGTAAGGAGTACCTGCATGTGCATGACTCACCTATCGGTGCACATTCACACTGTCACTGGTTAAGGCGATTCACCCATTTTTGTGAGTGCATTTTCTTTCTTTCTATCACCTTTCTTTGTTATTTTGGTTTTACGCTATGGCGTTTATGTTTTTAATTTCATGAATTTTCAACACACCTGAGTTTTCTGAGAGACTTCATTGCAAGATTAAAAAGCTTTTCAGTGGTCAATGGCATCAAGTTATTCTGATTTGCATTGATTTCTTGGCATTCTATACACGGTTTTCTGGTAAGCACATTACCATAAGGAATTTCCACTTGGACACTTCCTGAATCTTCCACATTATAGTCTTTTTTAATTATCTATGGACTTATTGAAGGACATTTAACATATCCAATTATTATTTGTTCTCACTTTATTGATATCAACATTTAGCGCAACTTATTTATTGTCAGGGCTTTTTTTCAGCGGGAACACGGGGGAACGCAGTTCCGGCACCTCCTGAACTGAATGTATGTAATGGCAAGGGGTGCTGGGGTGTGCTGGAGGGTCTATTGATACTGGGTGCTGGGGAATCTATTGTTGCTGGAAGCTACCTATTTTTGTGGAGGAAGGAGGTCTATTGTTTCTGGGAAGGTCTTCTGTTGCTTGTGTGGGATCTATTGTTGCCAGGGTGGGATTTTTGTTGCTGGGGGGTCAGTTGTTGCTTGGGGGGATTTAGTGTTGAGGGAGCAGTCTTTGTTGCGGGCTGTTGAGGGATCTATTGTTGCTGGAGTGGATCTGTTTTTGCAGGGGGTTTGTTGCTGGGGAGGTTTATTGTTATTGGTGGGTGATCTATTGTTGTTGGTGGTGGGTCTTATGTTGCAGGGGGTCAATTGTTGCTGAAAGGGATCTACTATTGAGGGAGGGGTCTGATGTTGCTGGCTGCTGAAGGGTCTATCGATGCTGACTATTGGGAGTCTATAGTTGCTGGACTGGAACTATTGTCGCTGGGGTGTCCATTGTTGTTAGAGCTATTTTACTGCCTTTCTTATTATCATGAACAAATTCCATACAAAATACTTAGCACCACAAAATGATACATGGTTCTATATTCTCTAAAAAGGGTGGTACTGGGAGGTGGGTAAGGGATGGAACCAAGGAACGGTGCTTGGAGGTGGGTAGGGGACAGAGTTAAGGGGGACTCAGAAGGGAGGAGTTCCTGCACCTATTCTCTGAGAAAAAAAGCCCTGTTTATTGTATATATTGTTTTGGGTGCGGTCACACTTGAAGTTGCTGCTTAATTTTGTTTTGCACTAGCGCGGTTACTTTGTATTTTTATTTACATGTACTGTGACATACTGAAGCAGAACATGATCCCCTCCCTCTATTGAGCATCTGTGGGGCATCCTCAAACAGAAGGTGGAGGAGCGCAAGGTCTCTAACATCCACCAGCTCCGTGATGTCATCATGGAGGAGGGGAAGAGGACTCCAGTGACAACCTGTGAAGCTCTGGTGATCTCCATGCCCAAGAGGGTGAAGGCAGTGCTGGAAAATAATGGTGGTCATACAAAATATTGACACTTTGGGCCCAATTTGGAAATTTTCACTTAGGGGTGTACTCACTTTTGTTGCCAGCAGTTTAGACATTAATGACTGTGTGTTGAGTTATTTTGAGGGGACAGTAAATTTACACTGTTATACAAGCTGTGCACTCACTACTTTACATTGTAGCAAAGTGTCATTTCTTCAGTGTTGTCACATGAAAAGATAGAATTAAATATTTACAAAGATGTGATGGGGTGTACTTACTTTTGTGAGATACCGTATATGTTTAATGATATTTGATTAAAGAGTAATTGGTTAGAGAAAATTCTAGAGATTGTGAATTCATAGCTCATAGGATTTAAGGCTCTTAATATATGCAATTTACTGTATACAGTTAATTTCTATCACTTTAATTATTTTTCTAATTTTGAGCGTGAGTGAGGCCTCATGTCTAAGATTTGCCTAAGGCCTCACAAAGCCTAGAGCCACCTCTGCACCTAAAGTCCAGAGCCCTGCCCAACTACTGCTGGGCATCCTCACGCCACCCTTTTATGGGCCCATCGTTACAGCTCTGGGACCATCCCCAAAACCTTCCCACCAGCCCCCACCATCTGGGCCGCTTCTGGACCATTGGTGTTATGGTGCAACCAGCCCGGACATCTCCAGGCCAGCTGCCCCTGGAATCACCGCACCACTGCCCCTGCTTGTCCAGTCAACTACATTGTGTTGTCACCGGAGGAAGAGTCATTTTCCGTACCTCCCAGCGAAGTCCAATGTCTAAACTTAGGCACCATGGCCAAAGCCTATCCCAGTGGTGCCATGATGGTTCCTGCTCCTCCTCCTGCACCTGCTGTAAGAAGTGTGGGGAGATGTAGAGTGGTGCGCTGGCAATAGACACTCCAGTTTCAGGAACAGAGTTTGTATTAAAGTTAAAGTTCAGGAATTCATAACAAGCCTGGCCGGAATTCATCCAACTGGGAACACTCAGAGAATGTAACAGCGATGTTTAGCAGAGAAGGTCTCAGATGTGTGTTGATAGAGTCTGTCTTGAGGGGCAGAATGTGGTCTGGTGGGTCTGTGCCCAAATGGGAAGGTCTCCATGAAGCACAGCGTGTCCCTATCATTTCCCTACACGTCTGGAACCTCTCACTGCCGCTAATCACTGTCCCTGTCAGACAGATGACCTGTTCCTACACTACCCACATGCAAAATGCTTGCCAAGCAGGGAGCCAGGGCTCTGCCTAACCCAAGATGGCTGCCAGAGTCACATGGGACAGCAGCATGCAAATGGATAGATCCAGACATTACCCAGGTTATCATAGAGGAACCATGTTCCTCTTGACTTCTTCTCCAACTGAATGCCAATGCAGTCAAATGCCACCTACAGTGGAGAAAATAGACTGCACCTGCCTACAAATGGGTCGGCCAACTCATAGACTTTCATTATGATAAGGAGCAGTAAAGCAGAGTCATGGTGCAATGCTGCATAGCAGAAAGACAATCCTGGGTGTATAGTGAATACATGTGTACAGATAAATTGCACGCAAAAATGAGGTTTTAAATACTTTACACATAGAGCTAAAAGTAGTTACATTAATATGAAAACCATTGAGTTTACAAAAAATTACTGTTACTGTATTTTTTTTTTCTTGAGCTGTTAACATTTCTCTGGATATTTTTCTCCTGATTTCCAGATACAATGCTGAAGAACACACCAAACGCTATTTTTCTTACGGAATCAGATCCTGTAGATTATGCAAGGAGACCTTCGTCTCATCTGGAGATGGTCCATGATAGACACGATTACCAAACTAGAGATGGTGATGTGATCATTGGAGGGGTCTTAGAACTATCTGAGCCTGTTACCACAATTTCACCACTTCCCCTTAGCCCGGAAATAGGGCTAATATCATCATGTACGCAGTAAGTAATCTGGGCTGATGGGAAGTCCCAGCTTCTCCCACATGACACCTCCATGTAAAGTCTATGTACAAAACTTTTATCACGTTGTCAGAGCAACCTTATCACATTGATGTCATTAAAGCTAAATGCCAAGCAAACTGCTAAATACACAGATATAAAATATATACACATACAGTATATGTAGATATAGGAATGTAGTTTTATTGCCTTGCATTGCAGCACACCTGATTGGCTCCCTGTGCTGCTTCTCCATTCCCCTCTCTGAGCTCTGCTGTACAAGGACTGCCAGATGCTGATACCCGGTTCTCACCAATCTCCAAACTGGAAGAAAGGATTTCCCTTTCTCCAAATTTCTGGTCAATAACCACCAATTTAGACTCTGACGTACTCTTGGTACCAGAGACATGGGTCGATCCACAGACTGAACCTTTCTGCTCCAGGTAGACAGAATGTTGTTCTGCAAGGGTCTGGCATGGAACTGGGCATAGGGAATTGCCTCGAATGCAGACACCATTTTCCCCAGTAACATCATGCAAAGACATATAGAAGGATATCTCAGCCTTACTAAGGACCGAACCTGCTCCTTCAGGGCTGCGACCTTCCTTGCTGGCAAGAATATCTTTGTCTGCATCGTGTCCACAAGAAGACCCAGATATTCCAGAGGTTGAACTGGCTGTAATGCTGAATTTACCAAGTTCAGTATCCAACCCAGACATTCTAAGAACTGTACTGTCTGAAGGACATTTTGGCTTAGAGCCAAAGCTGATCGATCTATTAGTAATAGATCGGCCAGATATCCTATTATAGATATCCCTCGGGACCTTAGAACAGCCAATACTGGAGCTAGAATCTTGGAGCTGTGGCTAACCTGAAGGGTAGGGCCACCAATTGCGTAGGAACCTTTGATGAGCCTGGAATATAGGCACGTGAAGATATGCATCCTTGATGTCTATAGATGCAAGAAATTCCTTCCCTTGCAGGAGGTTACAACTGAACGAATTGACTCCACCCGGAAGGTATGAACGTTCTGAAACTGGTTTAAAGCTTTGAGATCCAGAATAGGTCTCACGTCCCCATTTGGTTTTGGGACTACAAACAGGTTTGAGTAAAAACCCTTGAACCTTTCATCTTCCGGAACCTCCATTAGTACTTTTTGAGCCTTTAGCTGGTCTAATGCCAGAAAGAGAGATTTTCTTTTTAGGAGATCTGTTGGTACACTTGACCTTATAAACCTGGGATACGGGAACACCGAAATCCCACTTTGTACTCCTGTGAAATGGTGGAGATAACCCAGTTGTCTTGGATTAATTCCACCCAAACCTTTGAGAACTGCCACAGTCTATCCCAAGTGAGTGGGGGCACCTCTTCACAGAGAGGGATTGGAAGAAGACTTGGCTGATTTCTGGGTCCAGGGCTTTTTCTGACCCTGCTCTGAAAGCTTTGTTCCGGATCCAGATGGTTGAGGCCATTGCCACTGTCTGGAAGTAGAAGCACTGGTATTATGAGTGCTGGGGATTTTGAAAGAAGGACGCTTGCTCTTCCTTGTTACGGGCAGCAACCTACTCTTCCCCCTCGAGATCTTTGACTCTCCCCCCCCCCCCCAGATCTTTTGGATATATTTATCCAGATCATTACCAAAAAGGCTTTCTCCCTGAAAAGGAAAGCCAGCCAGTAATTTTTTACATGGTAATTCCAGAGACCAAGTTTTTAACCAAAGGATTCTGCGCATATGCACTGATATCAGAGCAAATCATGACATTTGCCTTATGGAGTCCGTAAGAGCATCCACTGCAAAGCATAAAGTGTGAGGTAGATCTGACAGATCTTCCACAGACTCTTCTTGAGAAGGAACTGTCTTGGCCACTCACTTCATACTGTCTTTCAAAGACTGACACTCCTATGGCCGCTACTGCTGGTTGTATCGCAGAACCTGCAACCGCAAAGGAGGCTTTCAATAAAGATTCCAACTTTTTATCTGCTGGATCTTTAAAGACCTGGGCATGGAAGTCCAACCAACATAGATCCCCTAGACATTTTATGATTTATGTGTAGCTCTGCCCCCTTGGGAGCTGCTGAGAATGGATTCCCCTGGGTTACCCATAGCAACAGGCAAATAAACGTATTGCTTTAAGTGCTCGGCTCAGTCAATGAACAGTCCAGGGGATTTGGGTTTTTTTGTATTTATTTGGAACTCGGATGGGATGGGAGAAGGGATGAGTGGGATACTCCAACTAGTAACTATGCACAAACCTGAGGACAACTATCTATGGTGTGTGTTCCAAGGCCGCTGCTTCACTTTGTCACTGAGGTGAAGATTTCAAAGATGGACTATATGTTAAATTTCTCTGTTTCTCTTCAGGGTCTAACTTGGCACCCCCTTTCTTACTCGCTGTGTGTGCTGGCTCTTGTCCACTGACTTCCCTGGAGTGGTTCCCTTCCTGGGCAGACCCCCGGCAAGCTCCCTGGTACTCACGGACACTGTTTTTCACAGGAATCTCTGCCCCTCCTCCACTGTCAGTATCCTCTGGACCTCACTTCTCAGCCTCACACTCCAGGTCCACTAGGCCGACTGTCTGTGACCACTTTCCAACCTGACAGGAGGAGAGACAGCCGTCACCCTCCTCCTGGGACCTGGCTTCCCGCCCAAAGACATTTTGTCACATGTGCCCTTGGCTTTTATAACATATCTCAGAATGCACTGCTGTTGTGCCCTCCCACTGTGACTGTCACAAAAGCCTGTGTGTCACTGGCTGGGTTTCCTCCACTGTCCAACAGACTCCCCTATTGGATACAGTGGGGACACTCCCTCAGACTAAGTGAATCACACCTGGACACATGTAACAGGCATAACTAGAAATCCTGCTCCCCGATAAGCAGAAGAGCAAACAAATGCCTTTGCCTAGCATCAACTAGGAGGGTGCTACATATGAATTGTTTCATTAATCTTTGTGGAGTTATTCATGCTTTTGTTGTAATATTTCTCTCATGTAAATTGTGTGGAGAGAAATGGTCTGTCTCTGAATAAACTTACACCGTCCCCTGGGGTAAATTTGCAAATAATTGAGTAACCAGGTTGGTAGGTGACTTCTAGGGATGAGAAAGGGAGAGAAATGGGGGGAGAAAATCTACCAAACTCTGGGTATGGGGATTTAAATATGCCGACATATCAACAACCAGGACCAAAATAAAAAAGATGATAATTTATTTTTTTATTGTTGAAAATAACATACAATAAAATGTATATATTAGTCTAGAAGTCATATAAACATCACAATCCATATCTAAAATACATCTTGTAGATCAACGTGTTTCGCTCAGCAGAGCTTCTTTAGGATCCAAGAGAATATTTGTTCAGACAGACTTTCATTAAATCACAATCTCTAGAATAAACAATAATCCATATCAACATACAGTATATTAAATGTAATTTGTATGAGAAAAAAAATAATAATAGGGGGGGGGGAGGGGAAAGGGAGAGGGACAGAAGAAGGAGGAAAGGTGTAAGTCATCAGACTGAATCGGGCCTACGGGGGGGGGGGGGGGGAGAATTCCAAAAAATTGGAAGGCGGAAGGGAGGGTTACAAAGCATAAACCAGGGATCCTCAAACTGCGGCCCTCCAGCTGTTGCGGAACTACACTTCCCATGAGGCATTGTAAAACTCCAACATCATTCACAGACATGACTAGGCATGATGGGAGTTGTAGCCCCAGAGCAACTGGAGGGCCATAGTTTGAAGACCCCTGGCATAAACCATATATAATTATCCTTACCCTTTATTAGCAAGTAAAAAACTTCTGCATAAATTAGTGGTGTATGATGACATCTTGAAGCCTATATAGGCTGCAACTAGGGAATTTACAGCAAAAAGCAAAAAAGAAAAGAAACAAAAGACAAAAAAGATAAGTAAATGGTGTGAGTACTGTGAGTAAGGAGGAACCCCGAAGGGGGTATAAAGTGTGTAATGAAGAGGAACGTATAAAGTGCAAAAAGTGAATATATCAATACCTGAGAGACAAAGTGATCAAAGAGTGCCCATTTATTAATTCTGGGATTATCGATCCAACCTCCCCCTCATTGAAGAGTATGGTCTGGTAATATCATTTACAGTTTGGATTATATCCACTCATTTTGTAGAATAAGGAATTAATATGCCTGTGCAGAGTGTATATACCATACACAGGTATATAGATATGCTTATTTTTTGTCTGCATATCTTCCTTTCCCTCTCCTTCTTTCCTCTTCCCCTTTCCTACTTCCCTCTCCCTTCCCCCACCCCCCTTTCCCCCTTGTTTGTGTACTTCATTGACTTTATCTGACCATCGTCCTTTCTCCTGGGTTACCGGAAACCTTTATAAGTTCCTAGATAATTATAGCCTTTCAGGTGGATCAGGAATTATTGCAGCATTCTGCAGATTTGGCAGGTGCCGCGTTTTATGATGTGCCTATTACTGATGGCCATGGCTCGTTTTAATTTTGTTCTTTCCGTTTCCCTTTGTGGTTTTGATTTCTTGGGGCTATATTCAGTGTTATTCCTTGGTATTGACACAGTTATTCTGCAAAAAGTCACTGAATACTTCCCTCCCGCCTTGCACTGGCTTGAGGTAGTATGTTGTAGAATTCTGTAAAGCTGTAACTTCCAACTGACACACTCTGTACAATTCAGGGCCCAACTGCAGGTGCCCCCTTTAACCTTGAACTCTTCGGGGTTCACTGACTATGTACCCCCCTCTGCAACTTCAGGGCCCTCAACCTAGGTACCCCCTTTACAGCTAGCTGACACTGGATCCCAGAACCTCTCCCGGAGTGGTCCCCTCTGACTTCAGGTAGACCCCCAGGGGCAATCCTCAGTACTCATGACCTGTTTAGGCTTTCCTGGGATTGGACCTCTCTCGCTCTCCCCAGGTTCTCGGCACACCGGATCCCCTCAGCTCAACTCAGCACTCTCTGTATTCTCAGGCGACACCCCGAGATATCCGCTTCCTCAGACAGGAGGAGAGACAGCCGCACTATCCTTCCTGGGACTCTGCTCCCGCCAAAGACACACTTCCCCCAAACTTATACCCACTCCCAGAATCCTTTGCAGCATAATCTGCCTTCTGGGGTAGTTACAAGCTGGGATGTGTCCCCTGATTGGGCTTCCTCCACTGCCCTATCAGGAGCCTTCTCACAGGAGCCAGTGGGGATACTTCCCTCTCAGCAAGCACATCTGGAAGCCCTGACACCCTAACCAAATAAATCACAGCCCTGCTGTTAGGCAGACAAGGCCCACTATACATTTTCCTAGCACCTACCTGCACTTTTCCTGCACTTTTTTATTTTTATTTACAACCTTTTTTGGCTGTTTGGCCCTCACTCTGTATGGGCACTCTTTGATCACTTTGTCTCTCAGGTATTGATATATTCACTTTTTGCACTTTATATGTGCCTCTTCATTACACACTTTATACCCCCTTCGGGGTTCCTCCTTACTCACAGTACTCACACCATTTACTTATCTTTTTTGTCCTTTGCTTCTTTTCTTTTTTTGCTTTTTGCTGTAAATTCCCTAGTTGCAGCGCCTATATAGGCTTCAAGATGTCATCATACACCACTAATTTCTGCAGAAGTTTTCTACTTTCTAATAAAGGGTAAGGATAATTATATATGGTTTATGCTTTGCAACCCTCCCTTCCACCTTCCAATTATTTGGAATTCTCCCCCCCCCCCCCCCCCCGATGGCCCGATTCAGTCTGATGACTTACACCTTTCCTCCTTCTTCCGTCCCTCTCCCTTTCTATTATTATTTTTTTTCTCATACAAATTACATTTAATATACAGTGCCTTGCGAAAGTATTCGGCCCCCTTGAACTTTGCGACCTTTTGCCACATTTCAGGCTTGAAACATAAAGATATAAAGCTGTAAATTTTTGTGAATCAACAACAAGTGGGACACAATCATGAAGTGGAATGAAATTTATTGGATATTTCAAACTTTTTTAACAAATAAAAAACTGAAAAATTGGGCGTGCAAAATTATTCAGCCCCCTTAAGTTAATACTTTGTAGTGCCACCTTTTGCTACGATTACAGCTGTAAGTCGCTTGGGGTATGTCTCTATCAGTTTTGCACATCGAGAGACTGAAATTTTTGCCCATTCCTCCTTGCAAAACAGCTGGAGCTCAGTGAGGTTGGATGGAGAGCGTTTTTGAACAGCAGTTTTCAGTTCTTTCCACAGATTCTCGATTGGATTCAGGTCTGGACTTTGACTTGGTCATTCTAACACCTGGATATGTTTATTTGTGAACCATTCTATTGTAGATTTTGCTTTATGTTTTGGATCATTGTCTTGTTGGAAGACAAATCTCCGTCCCAGTCTCAGGTCTTTTGCAGACTCCATCAGGTTTTCTTCCAGAATGGTCCTGTATTTGGCTCCATCCATCTTCCCATCCATTTTAACCATCTTCCCTGTCCCTGCTGAAGAAAAGCAGGCCCAAACCATGATGCTGCCACCACCATGTTTGACAGTGGGGATGGTGTGTTCAGGGTGATGAGCTGTGTTGCTTTTACACCAAACATAACGTTTTGCATTGTTGCCAAAAAGTTTGATTTTGGTTTCATCTGACCAGAGCACCTTCTTCCACATGTTTGCTGTGTCTCCCAGGTGGCTTGTGGTAAACTTTAAAGGACACTTTTTATGGATATCTTTAAGAAATGGCTTTCTTCTTGCCACTCTTCCATAAAGGCCAGATTTGTGCAGTATATGACTGATTGTTGTCCTATGGACAGAGTCTCCCACCTCAGCTGTAGATCTCTGCAGTTCATCCAGAGTGATCATGGGCCTCTTGGCTGCATCTCTGATCAGTCTTCTCCTTGTATGAGCTGAAAGTTTAGAGGGACGGCCAGGTCTTCGTAGATTTGCAGTGGTCTGATACTCCTTCCATTTCAATGTTATCGCTTGCACAGTGCTCCTTGGGATGTTTAAAGCTTGGGAAATCTTTTTGTATCCAAATCCGGCTTTAAACTTCTCCACAACAGTATCTCTGTTCTGCCTGGTGTGTTCCTTGTTCTTCATGATGCTCTCTGCGCTTTAAACGGACCTCTGAGACTATCACAGTGCAGGTGCATTTATACGGAGACTTGATTACACACAGGTGGATTCTATTTATCATCATTAGTCATTTAGGTCAACATTGGATCATTCAGAGATCCTCACTGAACTTCTGGAGAGAGTTTGCTGCACTGAAAGTAAAGGGACTGAATAATTTTGCACGCCCCATTTTTCAGTTTTTTATTTGTTAACAAAGTTTTGAAATATCCAATAAATTTTGTTCCACTTCATGATTGTGTCCCACTTGTTGTTGATTCTTCACAAAAAAATATAGTTTTATATCTTTGTTTGAAGCCTGAAATGTGGCAAAAGGTCGCAAAGTTCAAGGGGGCCGAATACTTTCGCAAGGCACTGTATGTTGATATGGATTATTGTTTATTCTATAGATTATGATTTAATAAAAGTCTGTCTGAACAAATATTGTCTTGGATCCTGAAGAAGCTCTGCTGAGCGAAACACGTTGGTCTGCAAGATGTATTTTAGATATGGATTGTGATGTTTATATGACTTCTAGACTAATATATACATTTTATTGTATGTTATTTTCAACAATAAAAAACTAAATTATTATCTTTTTTATTTTGGTCCTGGTTGTTGATATATCGGCACATTTAAATCCCCATACCCAGAGTTTCGTAGATTTTCTCCCCCCACTTCTATCCCTTTCCGTTCCCTTTCCCGATCCCTCAAAGTCACCTACCAACCTTAATAGTTCTCTCACTCACAGAATTTTTTGATAAGATGCAACTAGGAAAATGTTGATCCTTGGGCTGGTGGACATGTTTTGTTGCCATATTCAGTTTTGTGTTAGGAATAGAGTTGAGTGGACACCTGGATGTCCGTGTTCGGCGGGTTCGGCTGAACTTGAAAAAAAAGTCCGGGTCCGTGTCCCGGACTTTTGCCGAACTTTACCCGGACACCAAACCCCATTGAAGTCAATGGGGACCCGAACTTTCAGGCACTAAGATGGCTCTAAAACACCAACGGAAAGGGCTAGAGTGCTGCAAATGGCAGCAAAACGTAGTTAAGAGCATGGCAAGTGCTCTGCAAACAAATGTGGATAGGGAAATAACTTAAAACAACAAAAAAAAAACCAGAAAAATAAAACAATGTTCTTCATCTCTGAAGGACGAGGCCCATATGGAGTAGGAGGGAGGTTGAGGTGGTGGTGGATGTGGCGGTGTCATAGGCGTGCACACAGGGTGTGCCGGGTGTACTTGGGCACACCCTAATCACCTAGGGCACATTAGCATTATCGCTCTGTTTGCCAGTGAGGAGATGGGAAAGATCTCCCTCGGACCTGCTCTGCTCTATTTCACTTTGCCAGCAGAGAGAGTAATGTATCGGGGCCATGTACATGTAGGCAAACACATGCATGTGTATTTAAACTTTGGGGTGCACACCCTAATGCAATAGGCTGCGCACACCTATGGGCGGTGTAGGTGGAAGCGGCGGTGGAGGAGGACGAGGTAGCCAACACTGCTTTTTTTCAGTAATTTTAAATGAGGGTACACCCCAAAAGAGTGAGAAAGATCAAAAATAGAACAATGGGTGGGTAAGGTCGGTATCCATTTCTATTCTGCACAAGGTACGGAAAAGTCCCGTGGGATCCATGCCTGGTTCATTTTAATGAACGTGAGCTTGTCCACATTGTCTCTGGACAGGCGGCTGCGCTTGTCTGTGATAACGCCCCCAGCCATGCTAAATACACGTTCAGATAATACACTGGCTGCAGGGCACGCCAGCACCTCCAAGGCGTAAAGGGCAAGCTCAGGCCATGTGCCCAACTTGGAGACCCAGAAGTTGAAGGGGGCAGACCCGTCATTCACTACATGTAGGCGTGTGCACACATACTGCTCCACCATGTTGGTGAAATGCTGCCTCCTGCTAAGACGTTCCATATGAGCTGCTGGTGCTGCTGTTTGTTGTGGCGTGCTGACAAAGCTTTTCCACATTTCGGCCATGCTAACCCTGCCTTCTGAGGTGCTGGCGGTGCCCTGGTTGCGTTGGTGACCTCTTCCTCCTCCTCCTCCTCCTCTGCCTTGTGTTTCCACTGTGGCCCCGCTGTCAGGTGGGAATGCCAGCAGCATCACGTCTACCAGCGTGCGCTTGTACTCGCGCATCTTGCGATCGCGCTCCAGTGAGTGAATTAAGGACGGTACGTTGTCCTTGTAACGGGGATCCAGCAGCGTGGCCACCCAGTAATCAGCACAAGTTAGAATGTGGGCAACTCGGCGGTCGTTGTGGAGACACTGCAGCATGTAATCGCTCATGTGTGCCAGGCTGCCCAGAGGCAACAAAAGGCTGTCCTCTGTGGGAGGTGTATCGTCTGTGTCCTCTGTATCCCCCCAGCCACGCACCAGTGATGGCCATGAGCTGGCTTGGGTGCCACCCTGCTGTGAATATGGTTCCATCTCCTCCTCCTCATCCTCCTCATCCTCCAGAACTGTGCCCCTGCTGGACAATTGTGTCCCTGGCGTTTGTGTGTGCAGGAACCCACCCTCGGAGCCCCTTGCGAATGACTGCCCTGAAAGCCTTGGAAATGTTACCTCTTCATCCTCCTCCTCCTCCTCATCCTGTGCCACATCCTCTTCCATCATCGCCCGAATTGTTTTTTCAAGGAGGCATAGAAGTGGGATAGTTAAGCTGACAACGGCGTCATCGGCACTGGCCATGTTGGTGGAGTACTCAAAACAGCGCAACAAGGCACACAGGTCTCGCATGGAGGCCCAGTTATTGGTGGTGAAGTGGTGCTGTTCCACAGAGCGACTCACGCGTGCGTGCTGCAGCTGAAACTCCACTATGGCCTGCTGCTGCTCGCACAGTCTTTCCAGCATGTGCAAGGTGGAGTTCCACCTTGTGGGCACGTCACATATGAGGCGGTGAGCGGGAAGGCTGAAGTTACGCTGCGGCGCTGACAGGCGAGCAGCAGCAGGGTGAGAACGCCGAAAGTGCGCACAGACGGCCCGTACTTTCTGCAGCAGCTCTGACATATAGGGATAATTTTTAAGGAAAAACAAATTTAAACCCGCGCTACACAGTAGTGATATGTTATTCTGTGAAAAAACTGTGAAGGTGTGCAGCTGCTGCAACACTAAGAAATTCTTAGAATAAATGAATAAAACCAAATTAATGCAGCGCTAGCAACAAATTACTACAAAAAATTACAAATTATTTAAATTGAAACCAATCTATATCATGTGAATACAATATGTAATAATAAAATATATTCATCACATTAAGGTGCATAAATTTCTATAGAAATATTTTAAAGTGCATATTTAAACTAAAATATAAACATTCAAAATGTGAGATTTAAAGTGCAAAAATGGTGGAATAAAGTCCTTATTAATGATCCAAAAAGGTGCCAAAGTGCCAAGTAAATAAAGGTGCTTGTGAGGTGAAGGTGCCCTCTTGGTTCCCCACTCACCGGAATTAGATAGTATAAAAGCCCTTGGTTTTATTGCACATTTGCCCAGGATCAGATATGGAATTCCTCCGATGTGTCCTCCGTATGGAAATCGTTCCCGATAACACCTCTTCAGGAGACAATATTCGTGCAGAAAGGTTGTGGATCAGTTTTCCCAATGTCGGTTTGTTGCATCGAGTATTGCTATATCAATCCGAACCTGTTGGTTCCTCCCTGGTCTGTCAGAATTTGGTCTGCATACGATTGCTTCCTCCCCTTGTTATACATACACACTGCAAGCTCTGCAAGGTTTGTCTGAGAGTCGCCACATGATGGCGACTCTCAGACAAACCTTGCAGAGCTTGCAGTGTGTATGTATAACAAGGGGAGGAAGCAATCGTATGCAGACCAAATTCTGACAGACCAGGGAGGAACCAACAGGTTCGGATTGATATAGCAATACTCGATGCAACAAACCGACATTGGGAAAACTGATCCACAACCTTTCTGCACGAATATTGTCTCCTGAAGAGGTGTTATCGGGAACGATTTCCATACGGAGGACACATCGGAGGAATTCCATATCTGATCCTGGGCAAATGTGCAATAAAACCAAGGGCTTTTATACTATCTAATTCCGGTGAGTGGGGAACCAAGAGGGCACCTTCACCTCACAAGCACCTTTATTTACTTGGCACTTTGGCACCTTTTTGGATCATTAATAAGGACTTTATTCCACCATTTTTGCACTTTAAATCTCACATTTTGAATGTTTATATTTTAGTTTAAATATGCACTTTAAAATATTTCTATAGAAATTTATGCACCTTAATGTGATGAATATATTTTATTATTACATATTGTATTCACATGATATAGATTGGTTTCAATTTAAATAATTTGTAATTTTTTGTAGTAATTTGTTGCTAGCGCTGCATTAATTTGGTTTTATTCATAATTTTTAAGGAACCTCTGCACCACCAAATTCAGCACATGCGCCAGGCAAGGGATGTGCGTCAAACCGGCTAGGCCCAGAGCTGCTATGAGATTGCGCCCGTTATCGCACCACTCATTTGTCTGCTGTTCCATGCTCCTCCACAACTCCTGCGCGGTGTGTGGTTTTTCCCCCAAACAGGCAAGTTTTAAAACTGCCTGCTGTCGTTTACCCCTGGCCGTGCTGAAGTTGGTGGTGAAGGTGTTACGCTGTCCGGATGAGGAGGCGGTAGAGGATGAGGAAGCGGAGTAGGAGGAGTTAGGAACAGGAGGCAAACTGAAGCACTCTCCAATCCTCGGTGGTGGAAGGACATGCGCCAAATTGCTATCCGCCTCAGGCCCATCCGCCACTGCATTTACCCAGTGTGCCGTTAGGGAGATATAACGCCCCTGACCGTGCTTACTGGTCCACGTATCGGTAGTTAGGTGGACCTTGGCACAGATGGCGTTGCGCAGTGCACACCTGATTTTTTCCCCCACTTGGTTGTGCAGGGAAGGGATGGCTTGCCTGGAAAAGTAGTGGCGGCTGGGCACGATTAGTGTTGAGCGAACACGGACTGTATTATTCGTGTTCGTACCGAATAATTGGATTTTTTGTACCCGAACACGGACACGGACACTTTACTGTATGTTCGGGTAAAAATCCGTGTTCGGTCGTTTTATTTCCGGGTTTTGCATGCTTTGGCGCTCTTTTCATGGCGGGCTTTCAACAGCCAATCAACAATCGTTTAACTGGTGTGCCTTAAGCCATCCCAGCCATGCCTGCAAATGTCTCAGTAGCTGTGATTGGCCGTCTGAAGCATGTGACCAAGTCTTTATAAGTTCGAGGCAGCCGCAGCGGCGTCATTATGCTGCTTAGATTCAGGGACAGAGCACACATCAACGTGCTGGCTGCTGATTAGGGAAAGATAGGCAGGAAAAAACCATTTGTGTCCGGATAGAATTGAGGGACAGGTCGGAGTGTTTAGGCAGGGCGAGTTGTAGGCATTTTAGGGATAGAGTCTGCTGAATTATATAGGGTCAGTGTCTTCTACAAACTACAATCGATATTGCTGTGTGGGGGGTGGGGTGAATCTGCACTCAATCCTGATCTACGATCTCTTCTCAATCCTGTTAGGGACAGAGTCTGCTGAATTTTAGGGAAACTGTGTTCTACAAACTACAATCGATATTGCTGTGTGGGGGGTGGGGTGAATCTGCACTCAATCCTGATCTACGATCTCTTCTCAATCCTGTTAGGGACAGAGTCTGCTGAATTTTAGGGAAACTGTGTTCTACAAACTACAATCGATATTGCTGTGTGGGGGGTGGGGTGAATCTGCACTCAATCCTGATCTACGATCTCTTCTCAATCCTGTTAGGGACAGAGTCTGCTGAATTTTAGGGAAACTGTGTTCTACAAACTACAATCGATATTGCTGTGTGGGGGGTGGGGTGAATCTGCACTCAATCCTGATCTACGATCTCTTCTCAATCCTGTTAGGGACAGAGTCTGCTGAATTTTAGGGAAACTGTGTTCTACAAACTACAATCGATATTGCTGTGTGGTGTGGGATTGGAGATAGGCAGGTGTCAGTGATCCACATCCATTTTTCTGTGTGTGAGCTGCAGTGAACACAATCTTTTTGGGCTGCAGTGAACACAATCTTTTTGGGCTGCAGTGAACACAATCTTTTTGGGGTGCAGTGAACAAAATCTTTTTGGGGTGCAGTGAACACAATCCTTTTTGGTGTGCAGTGAACACAATCTTTGTGGGGTGCAGTGAACAAAATCCTTTGTGGGGTGCAGTGAACACAATCTTTTTGGGGTGCAGTGAACAAAATCCTTTTTGGGGTGCAGTGAACAACATCCTTTTTGGGGTGCAGTGAACACAATCTTTTTGGGGTGCAGTGAACAAAATCCTTTGTGGGGTGCAGTGAACACAATCTTTTTGGGGTGCAGTGAACACAATCTTTTTGGGGTGGAGTGAACAACATCCTTTTTGGGGTGCAGTGAACAAAATCCTTTTTGGGGTGCAGTGAACAAAATCATTTTTGGGGTGCAGTGAACACAATCTTTTTGGGGTGCAGTGAACACAATCTTTGTGGGGTGCAGTGAACACAATCTTTTTGGGGTGGAGTGAACAACATCCTTTTTGGGGTGCAGTGAACAACATCCTTTTTGGGGTGCAGTGAACACAATCTTTTTGGGGTGCAGTGAACACAATCTTTGTGGGGTACAGTGAACAGAATCTTTGTGGGGTGCAGTGAACACAATCTTTGGGGGGTACAGTGAACACAATCTTTGTGAGGTGCAGTGAACACAATCTTTGTGGGGTGCAGTGAACACAATCATTGTGGGGTGCAGTGAACTCAATCTTTGTGGGGTACAGTGAACACAATCTCATACTGAAGGTTTGAGGGTGCTGCCTGTTCCATACTCCCCCTAAATTGGGGGATAGTCTGTGTTGGTACGTGTGAGAGAGATCCACCTTTCCAAGTTGTTGGGGTTCATCTCATACTTCTGAAGGTTTGAGGGTGCTGCCTGTTCCATACTCCCCCTACTCCTAGCCTTTTAGGGGTACAAACAATAGTAATTGGGGCCTAGTGTGGTTGTGTACGTGTGATATACATACACTTTTTTGGGATCATATTTTCTATTCCGCTATTTAATCAAAAACCTCTGGGGATCAGTTAAATTGGGGGATAGTCTGTGTTGGTACGTGTGAGAGAGATCCACCTTTCCAAGTTGTTGGGGTTCATCTCATACTTCTGAAGGTTTGAGGGTGCTGCCTGTTCCATACTCCCCCTACTCCTAGCCTTTTAGGGGTACAAACAATAGTAATTGGGGCCTAGTGTGGTTGTGTACGTGTGATATACATACACTTTTTTGGGATCATATTTTCTATTCCGCTATTTAATCAAAAACCTCTGGGGATCAGTTAAATTGGGGGATAGTCTGTGTTGGTACGTGTGAGAGAGATCCACCTTTCCAAGTTGTTGGGGTTCATCTCATACTTCTGAAGGTTTGAGGGTGCTGCCTGTTCCATACTCCCCCCTACTCCTAGCCTTTTAGGGGTACAAACAATAGTAATTGGGGCCTAGTGTGGTTGTGTACGTGTGATATACATACACTTTTTTGGGATCATATTTTCTATTCCGCTATTTAATCAAAAACCTCTGGGGATCAGTTAAATTGGGGGATAGTCTGTGTTGGTACGTGTGAGAGAGATCCACCTTTCCAAGTTGTTGGGGTTCATCTCATACTTCTGAAGGTTTGAGGGTGCTGCCTGTTCCATACTCCCCCCTACTCCTAGCCTTTTAGGGGTACAAACAATAGTAATTGGGGCCTAGTGTGGTTGTGTACGTGTGATATACATACACTTTTTTGGGATCATATTTTCTATTCCGCTATTTAATCAAAAACCTCTGGGGATCAGTTAAATTGGGGGATAGTCTGTGTTGGTACGTGTGAGAGAGATCCACCTTTCCAAGTTGTTGGGGTTCATCTCATACTTCTGAAGGTTTGAGGGTGCTGCCTGTTCCATACTCCCCCCTACTCCTAGCCTTTTAGGGGTACAAACAATAGTAATTGGGGCCTAGTGTGGTTGTGTACGTGTGATATACATACACTTTTTTGGGATCATATTTTCTATTCCGCTATTTAATCAAAAACCTCTGGGGATCAGTTAAATTGGGGGATAGTCTGTGTTGGTACGTGTGAGAGAGATCCACCTTTCCAAGTTGTTGGGGTTCATCTCATACTTCTGAAGGTTTGAGGGTGCTGCCTGTTCCATACTCCCCCCTACTCCTAGCCTTTTAGGGGTACAAACAATAGTAATTGGGGCCTAGTGTGGTTGTGTACGTGTGATATACATACACTTTTTTGGGATCATATTTTCTATTCCGCTATTTAATCAAAAACCTCTGGGGATCAGTTAAATTGGGGGATAGTCTGTGTTGGTACGTGTGAGAGAGATCCACCTTTCCAAGTTGTTGGGGTTCATCTCATACTTCTGAAGGTTTGAGGGTGCTGCCTGTTCCATACTCCCCCCTACTCCTAGCCTTTTAGGGGTACAAACAATAGTAATTGGGGCCTAGTGTGGTTGTGTACGTGTGATATACATACACTTTTTTGGGATCATATTTTCTATTCCGCTATTTAATCAAAAACCTCTGGGGATCAGTTAAATTGGGGGATAGTCTGTGTTGGTACGTGTGAGAGAGATCCACCTTTCCAAGTTGTTGGGGTTCATCTCATACTTCTGAAGGTTTGAGGGTGCTGCCTGTTCCATACTCCCCCCTACTCCTAGCCTTTTAGGGGTACAAACAATAGTAATTGGGGCCTAGTGTGGTTGTGTACGTGTGATATACATACACTTTTTTGGGATCATATTTTCTATTCCGCTATTTAATCAAAAACCTCTGGGGATCAGTTAAATTGGGGGATAGTCTGTGTTGGTACGTGTGAGAGAGATCCACCTTTCCAAGTTGTTGGGGTTCATCTCATACTTCTGAAGGTTTGAGGGTGCTGCCTGTTCCATACTCCCCCTACTCCTCATCTAGCCTTTTAGGGGTACAAACAATAGTAATTGGGGCCTAGTGTGGTTGTGTACGTGCGAGATACATACACTTTTTTTGATCATATTTCCTATTCCGCTATTCAATAAAAACCTTTGAGGATCAATTGAATTGCGGGATAGTCTGTGTCGGTACGTGTGAGAGAGATCCACCTTTCCAAGTTGTTGGGGTTCATCTCATACTTCTGAAGGTTTGAGGGTGCTGCCTGTTCCATACCCCCCCTACTCCTCATCTAGCCTTTTAGGGGTACAAACAATAGTAATTGGGGCCTAGTGTGGTTGTGTACGTGCGAGATACATACACTTTTTTTGATCATATTTCCTATTCCGCTATTCAATAAAAACCTTTGAGGATCAATTGAATTGCGGGATAGTCTGTGTCGGTACGTGTGAGAGAGATCCACCTTTCCAAGTTGTTGGGGTTCATCTCATACTTCTGAAGGTTTGAGGGTGCTGCCTGTTCCATACCCCCCCTACTCCTCATCTAGCCTTTTAGGGGTACAAACAATAGTAATTGGGGCCTAGTGTGGTTGTGTACGTGCGAGATACATACACTTTTTTTGATCATATTTCCTATTCCGCTATTCAATAAAAACCTTTGAGGATCAATTGAATTGCGGGATAGTCTGTGTCGGTACGTGTGAGAGAGATCCACCTTTCCAAGTTGTTGGGGTTCATCTCATACTTCTGAAGGTTTGAGGGTGCTGCCTGTTCCATACTCCTCCTCCTCCTCATCCATCCTTTTAGGTGTACAAACAATAGTAATTGGGGCCTAGTGTGCTTCTGTACGTGTGAGATACATACCCTTTTTTTGATCATATTTCCTATTCCGCTATTCAATAAAAACCTTTGGGGATCAATTAAATTGCGGGATAGTCTGTGTCGGTACGTGTGAGATCCACCTTTCCAAGTTTTTGGGGTTCATCTCATACTTCTGAAGCTTTGAGGGTGCTGCCTGTTCCATACTCCTCCTCCTCCTCATCCATCCTTTTAGGTGTACAAACAATAGTAATTGGGGCCTAGTGTGCTTCTGTACGTGTGAGATACATACACATTTTTTGATCATATTTCCTATTCCGCTATTCAATAAAAACCTTTGGGGATCAATTAAATTGCGGAATAGTCTGTGTCGGTACGTGTGAGATCCACCTTTCCAAGTTTTTGGGGTTCATCTCATACTTCTGAAGCTTTGAGGGTGCTGCCTGTTCCATACTCCTCCTCCTCCTCATCCATCCTTTTAGGTGTACAAACAATAGTAATTGGGGCCTAGTGTGTTTCTGTACGTGTGAGATACATACACTTTTTTTGATCATATTTCCTATTCCGCTATTCAATAAAAACCTTTGGGGATCAATTGAATTGCGGGATAGTCTGTGTCGGTACGTGTGAGAGAGATCCACCTTTCCAAGTTGTTGGGGTTCATCTCATACTTCTGAAGGTTTGAGGGTGCTGCCTGTTCCATACCCCCCTACTCCTCATCTAGCCTTTTAGGGGTACAAACAATAGTAATTGGGGCCTAGTGTGGTTGTGTACGTGCGAGATACATACACTTTTTTTGATCATATTTCCTATTCCGCTATTCAATAAAAACCTTTGAGGATCAATTGAATTGCGGGATAGTCTGTGTCGGTACGTGTGAGAGAGATCCACCTTTCCAAGTTGTTGGGGTTCATCTCATACTTCTGAAGGTTTGAGGGTGCTGCCTGTTCCATACTCCCCCTACTCCTCATCTAGCCTTTTAGGGGTACAAACAATAGTAATTGGGGCCTAGTGTGGTTGTGTACGTGTGATATACATACACTTTTTTTGGATCATATTTTCTATTCCGCTATTCAATAAAAACCTTTCTAGGGCAAGATCTTAAATTACAGAAATATGAGGAGACCGTCAAATAAGGGCCGTGGCCTGGGTCGTGGTGCTGCTGGTAGAGCTCCTGTTGCAAGGAGAGGACATGGTCGATCTGTGCCAGCTACACGCACAAGTGAAACACCTTCCTCAAGTGTGAGTAGGCGACAGAACCTGCATCAGTATTTGGTAGGGCATCAAACGCCCCTAGAAGTGATGAGGCCAGAACAAGTTGAGGCGATAGTAGATTGGTTTGCTGCTGACAGTGCCTCCAGTTCCTTCACATTGTCTCCCACCCAGTCTACTGCAGAAAGGTCAGAGTTGGCACCTGCAGCCAATGTCCAACCGTCTTTCACCTCACCCCCTTGCAAATCAGGCCAGCAGTCTGAGCCCCAAGCCATACAGCAGTCTCTTATTCTTTTTGAGGACTCTGTCAGCAGGGTTTCCCAGGGCCATCCACCTAGCCCTGCCCCAGAAGTGGAAGAGATTGAGTGCAGCGATGCCCAACCACTTATTCCTCAAGATGAGTACATGCAAGGATCATCGCAGCACGTCTCCGATGATGACGAAACGCAGGTGCCAACTGCTGCGGCGTTCAGCATTGTGGAGACCGACAAGGAGGGCAGGGGTGAAGACTGGGTGGAAGATGATGTGGAGGACGATGAGGTCCTCGACCCCACATGGAATGAACGTCATGCAGGTGAACTGAGTAGTTTGGAGGAAGAGGCGGTGGTCGCACAGAGCCACCAGCACAGCAGAAGAGGGAGCAGGGTGCAGAAGCGGAGCGGCCGTGCCCTAGACACTACGCCCGCTACTGCCCAACGCAGCAAGGGAACAAGCGCACCAAAGTCAGCTCAAAGGAGTTCTCTAGCGTGGAAGTTCTTTAGAAAATGTGCTGATGACAGGACACGAGTGGTTTGCACCCTGTGCAATCAGAGCTTGAAGCGAGGCATGAACCTTCTCAACCTGAGCACAACCTGCATGATCAGGCATCTAAGTGCAAAGCACGAGCTGCAGTGGAGTACACACCTTCAAAACCAAGAAACGTCTCTGGCTCATCCTGCTTCCTCTTCTGCTGCAGTCTCGGCCGCTCCAGCCACATCTGTAGTGATACCGGCACCTGCCACCCCGCAAACAGACGATCTGTCAGCAACACCACCACCTGGGTCACCAACAACCATCTCCACAATGTCCCGTGGAAGCGTTCAGCTTTCCATCTCCCAAACACTTGAGAGGAAGAGGAAGTACCCCCCTACCCACCCGCGATCCCTGGCCCTGAATGCCAGCATTTCAAAATTATTGGCCTTTGAAATGCTGTCATTCCGTCTGGTGGAGACGCACAGTTTTAAAAACCTTATGTCGGTGGCTGTCCCACAGTACGTCGTGCCCAGCCGCCACTACTTTTCCAGGCAAGCCATCCCTTCCCTGCACAACCAAGTGGGGGAAAAAATCAGGTGTGCACTGCGCAACGCCATCTGTGCCAAGGTCCACCTAACTACGGATACGTGGACCAGTAAGCACGGTCAGGGGCGTTATATCTCCCTAACGGCACACTGGGTAAATGCAGTGGCGGATGGGCCTGAGGCGGATAGCAATTTGGCGCATGTCCTTCCACCACCGAGGATTGCAGGGCGCTTCAGTTTGCCTCCTGTTCCTAACTCCTCCTACTCCGCTTCCTCATCCTCTACCGCCTCCTCATCCGGACAGCGTAACACCTTCACCACCAACTTCAGCACGGCCAGGGGTAAACGACAGCAGGCAGTTTTACAACTTGCCTGTTTGGGGGACAAACCACACACCGCGCAGGAGTTGTGGAGGAGCATGGAACAGCAGACAAATGAGTGGTTGCTGCCAGCGAGCCTCAAGCCCGGCCTGGTGGTGTGCGATAACGGGCGAAATCTCATAGCAGCTCTGGGCCTAGCCGGTTTGACGCACATCCCTTGCCTGGCGCATGTGCTGAATTTGGTGGTGCAGAGGTTCCTTAAAAACTACCCCGATATGTCAGAGCTGCTGCAGAAAGTGCGGGCCGTTTGTGCGCACTTTCGGCGTTCTCACCCTGCTGCTGCTCGCCTGGCAGCGCTGCAGCGTAACTTCGGCCTTCCCGCTCACCGCCTCATATGTGACGTGCCCACAAGGTGGAACTCCACCTTGCACATGCTGGAAAGACTGTGCGAGCAGCAGCAGGCCATAGTGGAGTTTCAGCTGCAGCACGCACGCGTGAGTCGCTCTGCGGAACAGCACCACTTCACCACCAATAACTGGGCCTCCATGCGAGACCTGTGTGCCTTGTTGCGCTGTTTTGAGTACTCCACCAACATGGCCAGTGGCAATGACGCCGTTCTCAGCTTAACTATCCCACTTCTATGCCTCCTTGAAAAAACAATTCGGGCGATGATGGAAGAGGATGTGGCACAGGATGAGGAGGAGGAGGAGGATGAAGAGGTAACATTTCCAAGGCTTTCAGGGCAGTCATTCGCAAGGGGCTCCGAGGGTGGGTTCCTGCACACGCAAACGCCAGGGACGCAATTGTCCAGCAGGGGCACAGTTCTGGAGGATGAGGAGGATGAGGAGGAGGAGGAGCTGGAGGAGGAGATGGAACCATGTTCACAGCAGGGTGGCACCCAGGCCAGCTCATGGCCATCACTGGTGCGTGGCTGGGGGGATACAGAGGACACGGACCATACACCTCCCACAGAGGACAGCCTTTCGTTGCCTCTGGGCAGCCTGGCACACATGAGCGATTACATGCTGCAGTGTCTCCACAACGACCGCCGAGTTGCCCACATTCTAACTTGTGCTGATTACTGGGTGGCCACGCTGCTGGATCCCCGTTACAAGGACAACGTACCGTCCTTAATTCACTCACTGGAGCGCGATCGCAAGATGCGCGAGTACAAGCGCACGCTGGTAGACGCCATGCTGCTGGCATTCCCATCTGACAGCGGGGCCACAGTGGAAGCACAAGGCAGAGGAGGAGGAGGAGGAGGTCGCCAACGCAACCAGGGCACCGCCAGCACCTCAGAAGGCAGGGTTAGCATGGCCGAAATGTGGAAAAGCTTTGTCAGCACGCCACAACAAACAGCAGCACCAGCAGCTCAGATGGAACGTCTTAGCAGGAGGCAGCATTTTACCAACATGGTGGAGCAGTATGTGTGCACACGCCTACATGTAGTGAATGACGGGTCTGCCCCCTTCAACTTCTGGGTCTCCAAATTGGGCACATGGCCTGAGCTTGCCCTTTACGCCTTGGAGGTGCTGGCGTGCCCTGCAGCCAGTGTATTATCTGAACGGGTATTTAGCACGGCTGGGGGCGTTATAACAGACAAGCGCAGCCGCCTGTCCAGAGACAATGTGGACAAGCTCACGTTCATTAAAATGAACCAGGCATGGATCCCACGGGACTTTTCCGTACCTTATGCAGAATAGCAATGGATACCGACCTTACCCACCCATTGTTCCATTTTTGCTCTTTCTCACTCTTTTGGGGTGTACCCTCATTTAAAATTTGTGAAAAGAAGCAGTGTTGGCTACCTCGTCCTCCTCCTCAGGGCCAGATTAATGTAGGGTCTATTGGAGCTGCAGCTCCAGGCCCCTACCTTTTATATAGGCCCCGGGTTGGCCATATTCACTGTTACCGCTCTTCTGTCACTTGTAAACACAGAAGTCTGGCTTCTATGCTCGCTTCCCCAGGCAGCACCCTCAGAACCTCCCCACACAGCGTGAAGGCCGGACAAGGAGGGACAGTTGGCGATGCATGGATGTGTTTATGGGCTTCAGAGACAGCATCCCATGTTGAATTAGGCATGCATGGCTGCACACTTCCTCCTCTGGGTGCATGGCAAGGCACGGCCCTAAGGCCCTTCAAAATCCTCAGCACCAAGCCCATGATGCTGTTAATCCGGCCCTGGTCCTCCTCCACCGCCGCTTCCACCTACACCGCCCATAGGTGTGCGCAGCCTATTGCATTAAGGTGTGCACCCCAAAGTTGAAATACACATGCATGTGTTTGCCAGCAGGGAGAGTAATGTATCGGGGCCATGTACCTGTAGGCAAGGAGAAATAGAGCAGAGCAGGTCCCAGGGAGATCTTTCCCATCTCCTCACTGGCAATGCTATGTGCCCTAGGTGATTAGGGTGTGCCCAGGCACACCCAGCACACCCTGTGCGCACGCCTATGTCACCGCCACATCCACCACCACCTCAACCTCCCTCCTACTCCATATGGGCCTCGTCCTTCAGAGATGAAGAAGAACATTGTTTTATTTTTCTGTTTTTTTTTGTTGTTTTAAGTTATTTCCCTATCCACATTTGTTTGCAGAGCACTTGCCATGCTCTTAATTACGTTTTGCTGCCATTTGCAGCACTCTAGCCCTTTCCTTTGGTGTTTTAGAGCCATTTTAGTGCCTTAAAGTTCGGGTCCCCATTGACTTCAATGGGGTTCGGTGTCCGGGAAAAGTTCGGTAAAAGTCCGGGACACGGACCCGGACTTTTTTTTAAAGTTCGGCCGAACCCGTCGAACACGGACATCTAGGTGTCCGCTCAACCCTAGGCACGATGTACTGTGGGACAGCCACCGACATAAGGTTTTTAAAACTGTGCGTCTCCACCAGACGGAATGACAGCATTTCAAAGGCCAAGAATTTTGAAATGCTGGCATTCAGGGCCAGGGATCGCGGGTGGGTAGGGGGGTACTTCCTCTTCCTCTCAAGTGTTTGGGAGATGGAAAGCTGAACGCTTCCACGGGACATTGTGGAGATGGTTGGTGACCCAGGTGGTGGTGTTGCTGACAGATCCTCTGTTTGCGGGGTGGCAGGTGCCGGTATCACTACAGATGTGGATGGAGAGGCCGAGACTGCAGCAGAAGAGGAAGTAGGATGAGCCAGAGACGTTTCTTGGTTTTGAAGGTGTCTACTCCACTGCAGCTCATGCTTTGCACTTAGATGCCTGATCATGCAGGTTGTGCTCAGGTTGAGAAGGTTTATGCCTCGCTTCAGGCTCTGATTGCACAGGGTGCAAACCACTCGTGTCCTGTCATCAGCACATTTTCTGAAGAACTTCCACGCTAGAGAACTCCTTTGAGCTGGCTTTGCTGTGCTCGTTCCCTTGCTGCGTTGGGCAGTAGCAGGCGTAGTGTCTAGGGCACGGCCGCTCTGCTTCTGCACCCTGCTCCCTCTTCTGCTGTGCTGGTGGCTCTGTGCGACCACCGCCTCTTCCTCCAAACTACTCAGGTCACCTGCATGACGTTCATTCCATGTGGGGTCGAGGACCTCATCGTCCTCCACATCATCTTCCACCCAGTCTTCACCCCTGCCCTCCTTGTCGGTCTCCACAATTCTAAATGCCGCAGCAGTTGGCACCTGCGTTTCGTCATCATCGGAGACGTGCTGCGATGGTCCTTCCATGTACTCATCTTGAGAAATAAGTGGTTGGGCATCCCTTCACTCAATCTCTTCCACTTTTGGGGCAGGGCTAGGTGGATGGCCCTGGGAAACCCTGCTGACAGAGTCCTCAAAAAGAAGAAGAGACTGCTGTATGACTTGGGGCTCAGACTGCTTGCCTGATTTGCAAGGGGGTGAGGTGAAAGATGGTTGGACATTGGCTGCAGGTGCCAACTCTGACCTTTCTGCAGTAGACTGGGTGGGAGACAATGTGAAGGAACTGGAGGCACTGTCAGCAGCAAACCAATCTACTATCGCCTCTACTTGTTCTGGCCTAATCACTTCTAGAGGCGTATGATGCCCTACCAAATACTGCTGCAGGTTCTGTCGCCTACTCACACTTGAGGAAGGTGTTTCACTTGTGCGTGTAGCTGGCACAGATCGACCACGTCCTCTCCTTGCAACAGGAGCTCTACCAGCAGCACCACGACCCAGGCCACGGCCCCTATTTGACGGTCTCCTCATATTTCTGTAATTTATGATCTTGCCCTAGAAAGGTGTTTATTGAATAGCGGAACAAAACAACAACAGTATCGCACGGGTGTATCTCACAGTCAAATATGCAAACTATGCCGCAATTTAATGTTTTTTACCCCAAAAGGGTGTATATTGAATAGCGGAAAAGGAAAAAGGATAAAAAACGGTGTATCTCACACGTACAAACGCAGACTAGGCCCCGATTAAAATTTTTTGTACCCTAAAGGGAGGATGAGGAAGAGGAGTAGGAGGAGTTGGGAACAGGAGGCAAACTGAAGCGCCCTGCAATCCTTGGCGGTGGAAGGAGATGCGCCAAACAAATTTAAAAGGTGTATCTCACACGTACCGATACAGACTATGCCGTAATTTAATTTTTTACACTCCAAAAGGGTGTATATTGAATAGCGGAATAGGACAAATTTTACAAAACGGTGTATCTCACACGTACAAACACAAACTAGGCCCCCGATTACAATTTTTGTACCCTAAAGGCAGGATGAGGAAGAGGAGTAGGAGGAGTTGGGAACAGGAGGCAAACTGAAGCGCCCTGCAATCCTTGGCGGTAGAAGGAGATGCGCCAAACAAATTTAAAAGGGTGTATCTCACATGTACCGATACAGACTATCCCGCAATTTAATTTTTTACACTCAAACAGGGTGTATATTGAATAGCGGAATAGGACAAGTTTTACAAAACGGTGTATCTCACACATACAAACATAAACTAGGCCCTGATTACTATTTTTTGTACCCTAAAGGCAGGATGAGGAGTAGGAGGAGTTCAGAACAGGCAGGAGGCAGACTGAAGCACCCTCAAATCCTTGGCAGTATGAGATGCGCCCCAAAAATTGGAAAGGTGTATCTCACACGTACCAACACAGACTATCCCACAATTTAATTGTTTTTACCCAAAGGTGTAGATTAAATAGCGGAATAGAAAATATTATCAAAAAAAAGGTGTATGTATCTCACACGTACAGAACCAGACTAGGCCCCGATTACTATTTTTTGTACCCCCAAAGGCAGGATGAGGAGTAGGAGTTCGGAACAGGAAGCACCCTCAAATCCTCGGCAGTATGAGATGCACCCCAAAAATTGGAAAGGTGTATCTCACACGTACCGACACAGACTATCCCGCAATTTAATTGTTTATACACAAAGGTTTTGATTGAATAGCGGAATAGAAAATATGATATCAAAAGGTGTATGTATCTCACACGTAGAGACCCAGACTAGGCCCAAATTACTATTTTTTTGTACCCCCAAAGGCAGGATGAGGAGTAGGGGGAGTTCAGAACAGGCAGCACCCTCAAATCCTCGGCAGTATGAGATGCGCCCCAAAAATTGGAAAGGTGTATCTCACACGTACCGACACAGACTATCCCGCAATTTAATTGTTTATACCCAAAGGTTTTGATTGAATAGCGGAATATAAAATATGATATCAAAAGGTGTATGTATCTCACACGTAGAGACCCAGACTAGGCCCAAATTACTATTTTTTGTACCCCCAAAGGCAGGATGAGGAGTAGGAGGAGTTCGGAACAGGCAGCACCCTCAAATCCTCGGAAGTATGAGATGCACCCCAAAAATTGAAAAGGTGTATCTCACACGTACCGACATAGACTATCCCGCAATTTAATTGTTTATACCCAAAGGTTTGGATTGAATAGCGGAATAGAAAATATGATATCAAAAGGTGTATGTATCTCACACGTAGAGACCCAGACTAGGCCCAAATTACTATTTTTTGTACCTACCCCCAAAGGCAGAATGAGGAGTAGGAGGAGTTCGGAACAGGCAGCACCCTCAAATCCTCAGCAGTATGAGATGCGCCCCAAAAATTGGAAAGGTGTATCTCACACGTACCGACACAGACTATCCCGCAATTTAATTGTTTATACCCAAAGGTTTTGATTGAATAGCGGAATAGAAAATATGATATCAAAAGGTGTATGTGTAAGATTCTGGTACCTTCGGTACCCTTCCAGCCCATTTCTATTCCGCATTTGCATCCCACCTTTCCAGCTAGGTGGAACGCATATACCTGCCTACCTCTTTAAGACCGCATGACGTCATCGCTAAGCGCCGCTCTGAGCGGCTATTTCAATCGCCGGCTTTCTCTCACAAGGTGTTCGTTCAAACCGCTTGTTACACAGCCTTGTCTGACGCTGCCAAAGCCTCCAGCTATTACTTCAATGCCTGCACATACCGGAGTCTCTCTACTTGATCTTTTATCTCGCTACCTGATCCTTATTCTATTACCGGACCCCTCTCCACTACTAAACCAACTTGTGATAAGTACCCCACAGGGGATTCCTTCCTAACAACTTACACTATCTACTCTTGCATACTAAAGACTGTATCTATGCATTACTATTTCTATCAGCTGCACTGTTACATAGATTGCTAGCTCTTGGGTCTACTATCATCTTTATCATTGCACTAAGTTAGCAACTCCTGTACACTTCATCTGCTGTCCCCTACCACCTGTTACTTGTACATGATTGCTAACCTATCTGCATACTACCTATCACCATCTGCTAACACTCCTGAACCTTACTATTGAGTGCCTGCCATTGCTATCACCACTCACGCCTGTCCTTTCAGCACATCACCTCTATACTATCGTATACAACCTATCACTCCAGGAACACCTTATCTGAGTGTCTGTATATTTGTATGCTGAAGCAGGCTGGGCCACAATGATGAGTCTGGAGAGTTGGATATGGTGATTCAACACATCTCTACACGACTGCTGAGTGGAAAATCTGCAGCTGCAAATCCACTTTACTAAATAAACGCCGGAGCGTTACAGATTGAACGAACCAGAAAAAAAAATGGATTCAGCAGATTTAACCACTCACGTGATACAATTAACACAAAAGGTAGATGCATTAATCCTTTCTCTTACCGAAGTGAAAAATGAAAATCAGACTTTGAGACAGCAGGTAGCCCGTGTTTCACAGCTCACTGCTGCTCAACCTCGTGAGCCCAAAATAAATCCTCCTCTAGTGTTTACAGGCGATCGGAAAAAATTTTGTGAATTTAAAAACGCATGTCAATTGCTTTTTAAATTAAAACCTCGTATTTACACTACAGACCAAATTAAAGTCTGCACCACTATCTCTTATTTGTCGGGTGATCCACGGGCTTGGGCAGACTCTCTCTTTGAAAAAGATGACCCTCTTCTCAACTTCTATCCTTTATTCCTAGCAGAACTCTCTTGCTTATATGAAGACCCAAATAGGCAGAGTACTGCTGACAGCCAATTGAGGGCTTTAAAACAAGGAAAGAGACCTGTTGAAGACTTCGTAGTAGAGTTCAAAAGATGGACCCTTGATTCAGGGTGGAATGATGCATCTCTGCGAACCCAGTTCAGACTCGGGTTATCAGAAGCCGTTAAAGACGAGCTCGCCCGAGCGGATTTACCTGGCACTCTGGATGCCCTAATACAACTCAGCATCAATATTGACAGGCGACTGCGAGAGAGGAGGGCTGAGAAAATGGGAGTGCCATTATCCAATCCCTCTCGGGTTTCGCCCGTTGACCCTATTCCTATGGAGGTAGGAACCATACGCCCACCATTATCGTCTGCTGAACGAGCTAGGAGAAGATCTGAGAATCTCTGCATGTACTGCGCCTCCCCGGATCATTTGATAAGCGTCTGTCCCCTTGTTCGCAAAAAAGAGGGTGAGTGTTCACATGTCTTGTTGGGGGGATCAACGACTTCTTTTTCTAATCCCTATCTTTTATTCATTTGACCTTACAGTGAGACCACAATAGGATCACCACCAAGGCTATGATCGACACAGGATCTTGTGGGAACTACATTGACACTAATTTTGTTGCTTTAAATAAAATACCTATTGTTTCAAAATCTAAACCTGTCTCTGTTAGTTTTATTAACGGTATTCCGTTATCTTCTGGTCCCATTACCAATCAGACACAAGCACTCCTTGCTACTGCTAACGAGTCTCATGCTGAGACCACTACTTTTGATGTATTACTTTCACCACATTTTCCTATTATTTTGGGACTTCCCTGGTTACATATACATCAACCAACCATTGATTGGAAAACACGGTCTCTAACCTTCCCCTCTCACTATTGCGAGACCACGTGTAACCTTCAATCATATAAAAAAATCCTGTCCATGGTGTCGGATGAAATTTCACCACCACCATGTTACCAGGATCTATCAGAAGTCTTCCTGGAGAAAAATGCGCAAGTATTGCCTCCCCATAGGGACTACGATTGTTCTATTGATCTACTCCCTAATAGTAAACTACCTTTCGGTCATGTCTATCCTCTTTCTCAGGATGAACTTTCTCATCTCAAGGAATACTTGGATGAGAATTTGGCGAAAGGGTTTATTAGACCCTCTACTTCTTCCACAGCCGCAGGACTTTTCTTTGTCCGCAATAAGGATTCAAGTCTCAGGCCTATTATTGACTATAGGCAACTAAATACCATTACGATAAAGGATCGCTATCCTTTACCTCTTATTCCCGAACTCAGTGAACAAGTGCGCGGAGCTACCTACTTTTCAAAATTGGACCTAAAAGGAGCATACAACCTCATCCGAATCCGTAATGGGGACGAATGGAAAACGGCATTCAGAACTAGATACGGATTGTTTGAGTATCTAGTGATGCCTTTTGGGTTGTGTAATGCTCCCGCAGCATTTCAGCGATTCATAAATGACATCTTCAGAGACTTACTCGATGTTTGTGTTGTGGTATATCTGGATGATATACTCATTTATTCTCAATCCTTGTCTGAACATGTAAGACTTGTGCTGTCCAGATTACTTGCACACAATTTATACGTAAAATTAAAAAAATGCTTATTTCATAAGGAAGAAGTACTATTCCTAGGATACATCATATCTAAGAACGGTATCAAGATGGATATGAGCAAGATATTGTGTATTCTGGATTGGCCTGTACCAACATCTCGTAAGGCATTACAACGCTTCCTTGGATTTTCAAACTTCTATAGGAAGTTCATCAAGAACTTCTCTTTTTATTGTGAGACCGCTCACACAACTTACAAGTGTAAAGAAACCATTCAGATGGTCTGAAGAAGCAAGTAAAGCTTTCTGCTTGTTAAAATCAAGCTTCACTTCTGCTCCCATACTACGCCATCCAGACCCATCCCTCCAATACACCCTGGAGGTAGATGCGTCAAATATGGCTGTAGGAGCAGTTCTTTCCCAACGACCAACAAATACTTCACCACTCCATCCAGTTGCTTTTTTCTCTAAATCACTAAGCAGCCCAGAGGTGAATTACCCAGTGGGTGAAAAAGAGTTGCTTGCCATAAAACTGGCACTAGAAAATTGGCGACACGTACTAGAAGGTACTCGATTGCCAATACTCATATATACAGATCATAAGAATCTCCAATACCTTCAGACCAACAAGACTCTTTCCCACCGACAGGTACGTTGGTCATTATTCTTTTTAAGATTCAACTTCCTAGTGACCTACACGCCTGCAGACAAAAACAAAAAAGCGGATGCGCTATCACGGCTAACCGAAGATAACTGCGCCGAAGTCCCTTCACTTCCTATAATACCCCCTGACCGTATTATTGGTGTTGTTCGTTCCTTGAAGGAAGAGATTCTGCACAGTATAGGACTGGATTCACCACCACCACAACTAAGTGCTGATGCAGAAGGCTTCCTCTACTTTAACGACAAACTCTACATACCTCCTGGTATGCGTACCAAGATCTTGGAATTATCACATGACGTACCTATGGCAGGACATATGGGTATGACCAAGACATTTAATTTGCTCACCAGGCAGTTTTGGTGGCCTGATATGAAGACGTCTGTACAAAAATTTGTCTCTTCATGTGACATCTGTGCAAGGTCCAAAATTGACACTACAAAACCATCTGGTCTACTTTGCAGTCTACCAATACCCAAAGTTCCATGGGAAGTTGTGTCCTTAGACTTTATAGTAGAATTACCACCTTCCAAAGGATTTACTACCATTCTAGTGTCAGTGGACCATCTGACAAAGATGGCACATTTCATTTCTATTCGCAGACTACCTTCATCTAAGGAAACAGCGGAATTACTAGTGAAACATGTGTTCAAGTTACATGGAATTCCAAAGACTCTTTTATCTGACCGAGGTTCACAGTTCATCTCCAAGTTTTGGCAAGCTCTATGTCATATACTACGTATTGAGCGAAAACTTACTTCTCCCTACCACCCTCAGACCAATGGACAAACTGAAAGAGTCAACCAGTGCATTGAACAATATTTGCATTGCTACACCTCATACCTACAGGATGATTGGGTGGACCTCCTCCCTCTGGCAGAATTTGCTTACAATAACGCAATCCACAGTACCACTAAGCAAAGTCCATTCTACTTAAATTATGGGTTTCATCCCACTCTTCTTCCACCACGCATCCTGCCATCAAGTAACCCAGTAGCCTCTGACTATCTTACCCAAATAAAAGACTCTCTGGGGTTACTTAATACCACCATATTACATGCGCATAGCCAACAAAAAAAGTACTACGACCTTCGTAGAAGACCTTCTCCTCAATATGCTATTGGGGATCTCGTTTGGCTATCTACAAAAAACTTAAGGTTAAAGATTCCCAGTAAAAAGCTTGGGCCTTTGTTTCTGGGACCTTTCCCAATTAAGAAGCTTATTGGGAGAGCTGCAGTTCAACTCACCTTACCGGCAGATCTTAAAATACACCCCATCTTTCACGTGTCGCTACTGAAACCACATGTTCCCAACCAAGGAATAAGACCTACCATCTCGCCTCCACCTCCAGTACAAGTTGAGGGCGGAGAAGAATTTGAGATTAAGGAGATTTTGGATTCTCGTATCCACAGAGGGAGACTCCAATATCTCATAAGATGGAAAAACTATGGACCCCAAGGCGACACCTGGTTGGATAATTCTGACATTCACGCTCCCAGGCTTATACGAAGGTTCCACTCCAAATACCCAGAGAGACCAGTGCTATAGGCCTTCCGGAGCCGGCCTTAAAGGGGGGGTACTGTAAGATTCTGGTACCTTCGGTACCCTTCCAGCCCATTTCTATTCCGCATTTGCATCCCACCTTTCCAGCTAGGTGGAACGCATATACCTGCCTACCTCTTTAAGACCGCATGACGTCATCGCTAAGCGCCGCTCTGAGCGGCTATTTCAATCGCCGGCTTTCTCTCACAAGGCATTCGTTCAAACCACTTGTTACACAGCCTTGTCTGACGCTGCCGAAGCCTCCAGCTATTACTTCAATGCCTGCACATACCGGAGTCTCTCTACTTGATCTTGTATCTCGCTACCTGGTCTCGCTACCTGATCCTTATTCTATTACCGGACCCCTCTCCACTACTAAACCAACTTGTGATAAGTACCCCACAGGGGATTCCTTCCTAACAACTTACACTATCTACTCTTGCATACTAAAGACTGTATCTATGCATTACTATTTCTATCAGCTGCACTGTTACATAGATTGCTAGCTCTTGGGTCTACTACCATCTATATCATTGCACTAAGTTAGCAACTCCTGTACACTTCATCTGCTGTCCCCTACCACCTGTTACTTGTACATGATTGCTAACCTATCTGCATACTACCTATCACCATCTGCTAACACTCCTGAACCTTACTATTGAGTGCCTGCCATTGCTATCACCACTCACGCCTGTCCTTTCAGCACATCACCTCTATACTATAGTATACAACCTATCACTCCTGGAACACCTTATCTGAGTGTCTGTATATTTGTATGCTGAAGCAGGCTGGGCCACAATGATGAGTCTGGAGAGTTGGATATGGTAATTCAACACATCTCTACACGACTGCTGAGTGGAAAATCTGCAGCTGCAAATCCACTTTACTAAATAAACGCCGGAGCGTTACAGTATGTATCTCACACATAGAGACCCAGACTAGGCCCAAATTACTATTTTTTTGTACCCCCAAAGGCAGGATGAGGAGTAGGAGGAGTTCGGAACAGGCAGCACCCTCAAATCCTCGGCAGTATGAGATGCGCCCCAAAAATTGGAAAGGTGTATCTCACACGTACCGACACAGACTATCCCGCAATTTAATTGTTTATACCCAAAGGTTTTGATTGAATAGCGGAATAGAAAATATGATATCAAAAGGTGTATATATCTCACACGTAGAGACCCAGACTAGGCCCAAATTACTATTTTTTGTACCCCCAAAGGCAGGATGAGGAGTAGGAGGAGTTCGGAACAGGCAGCACCCTCAAATCCTCGGAAGTATGAGATGCACCCCAAAAATTAGAAAGGTGTATCTCACACGTACCGACACAGACTATCCCGCAATTTAATTGTTTATACCCAAAGGTTTTGATTGAATAGCGGAATAGAAAATATGATATCAAAAGGTGTATGTATCTCACACATAGAGACCCAGACTAGGCCCAAATTACTATTTTTTGTACCCCCAAAGGCAGGATGAGGAGTAGGAGGAGTTCAGAACAGGCAGCACCCTCAAATCCTCGGAAGTATGAGATGCACCCCAAAAATTAGAAAGGTGTATCTCACACATACCGACACAGACTATCCCGCAATTTAATTGTTTATACCCAAAGGTTTTGATTGAATAGCGGAATAGAAAATATGATATCAAAAGGTGTATGTATCTCACACATAGAGACCCAGACTAGGCCCAAATTACTATTTTTTGTACCCCCAAAGGCAGGATGAGGAGTAGGAGGAGTTCGGAACAGGAAGCACCCTCAAATCCTCGGCAGTATGAGATGCACCCCAAAAATTGGAAAGGTGTATCTCACACGTACCGACACAGACTATCCTGCAATTTAATTGTTTATACCCAAAGGTTTTGATTGAATAGCGGAATAGAAAATATGATATCAAAAGGTGTATGTATCTCACACGTAGAGACCCAAACTAGGCCCAAATTACTATTTTTTTGTACCCCCAAAGGCAGGATGAGGAGTAGGAGGAGTTCGGAACAGGCAGCACCCTCAAATCCTCGGCAGTATGAGATGCACCCCAAAAATTGGAAAGATGTATCTCACACGTACCGACACAGACTATCCCGCAATTTAATTGTTTATACCCAAAGGTTTTGATTGAATAGCGGAATAGAAAATATGATATAAAATTGGTGATTTATCAATAGCACATGTGAACAGCAGTGTCTTATATCAGTCAGCTCTGCTGCAGGCTATGGAGGGGGAAAAAAAAAATTCCCCTTTTAAGTTTGTGATTTTTAACTAGATTAGTACAGACTATGCCACAATTTAATTTTTTTAACCCAAGGGTGTATATTGAATAGTGGAATAGAAAAAAGTGTATAACTTTTGAAATCACTCAATAATAGCACATGTGTGAACACAGCAGTGTATTATCACAGTCAGCACAGCAGCACTGAAGGAAAAACACTGCACACAGTGACTGATAGAAAAAGACTTTTCTCCCTCCTCCTCAGTGGGCAAAAAAGATTGTGTTCACTGCACCCCACACACAGCAAAATCGATGTGGACCACTGACACCTGCCTATCTCCAGCCTCTCCCTAAAAGGATTGATAAGATCGGTCACTGCAAACCCCCCCCCCACACAGCAAAATCGATTGTAGAACACTGACCCTAAAAATCAGCAGCCTCGCCCCTAAAATGCCTATATCTCGCCCTGCCTAAAACACTCCGACCTGTCCCTCAATTCTATTCGGACACAAATGATTTTTACCTGTCTGTCCTTAATCAGCAGCCAGCACGTATGATGTGTGCTCTGTCCCTGAACTACAGCATAATGACGCAGCGGCGCTCCGTCTCGAACTTATAAAGACTTGGTCACATGCTTCAGATGGCCAATCACAGCTACTAATACATTTGTAGGCATGGCTGGGATGGCTTATGGCACACCAGTTAAACGCTTGTTGATTGGCTGTTGAAAGCCCGCCATGAAAAGCGCGCCAATACATACAAAACCCAGAAATAAAATGACCGAACACGGATTTTTACCCGAACATTGTAACGCTCCTGCGTTTCATGTATGGTGTGGATTTTCAGCTGCAGAAATATTCCACTTCAGTAGTCATGTAAGAGATATGCTGAGATACCATTCCCAACCTCAATGACTCATCATGTGTGGAAGGTCTTAATTCAGCTAGTAAATACACACACTCAACAAGCTGGTTCCTAGAGTGACTTTATGTATATAGTAACACAGTGATGAAGACTGAAGAGACAGGTTGAGTGGAGGTGGTAGGTGACAGACACTTGAAGGTAAGACAGTAGCAGATGGATGCAGATAGGTTTAGCAATCATGTATGGAAGCAGATGACAGAGTAGCAGGTGGACATACAAGAGAGATTAACCCAGTGCAGGAATAGTTAGCAGTAGTCTTAAGAGCTAGCAATCTAGATATGCAGATGATAATAGTCCTTACTATGCAGAGCTAGATAGTGTAAGCTTAATATAAAGTTTATAGAGGTTTCCCCTGCGGGGTACTTAACACTAATAGCAATACAGCCAAGGGGTGGTTCAGGAAGAGCGGATGATCCAGTAGCGGGATACAGGGATCAGCGCAGCGTGGTTCTGTCAGCGAGGTATGCTTGCAAGCACGAGAGCTTCAAGCCAAGTTAGCATCCAGGTACAAAGGTGTTTGAACGAACACATGTGAGTGAGAGCCGGTGATCTAAATAGCCATCCAGTCCAGCGCTGAGTGATGACAGCATCAGTCTTAAAGGGAAACACACAAACACACCTATATGTGTTTCTTCTATCTAGGTAGATGGAAATCACCCGGAAATAATGTGATAGGAGGCACTGAGAGTGCCAGAACCTTACACTACCCCCCCCCCCCCCCCCGTAAGGCCGGCTCCGGAAGGCCTCTAAGGCTGGTTGTCGATATAAGAATCGGAAAAGACTGGTTGCCGATACGAGAATCGGATGAGACTGGTTGCCGATGCGAGAATCGGATGAGACTGGTTGCCAATGCGAGAATCGGATGAGACTGGTTGCCGATGCGAGAATCGGATAAGACTGGTTGCCGATATGAAAATCGGGAAGAAAAAAAAAAAATGGTTGCCGATAGGAGAATCGGATAATACTGGTTGCCGATACGAGAATCGGATAAGACTGGTTGCCGATACGAGAATCTGAAAATACTGGTTGCCGATACGAGAATCGGATGAGACTGGTTTCCGATATGAAAATCGGAAAAAAAAAAAATGGTTGCCGATATGAGAATCGGATCAGGTTGGTAACCGATCTGAGAATCGGATCCCTTGTTGCCGATATGAAAATCGGATCAGGTTGGTAACCGATGAGAATCGGATCACTTGTTGCCGATATGAAAATCGGATCAGGTTGGTAACCGATCTGAGAATCGGATCACTTGTTGCCGATATGAAAATCGGATCAGGTTGGTAACCGATGTGAGAATCGGATCACTTGTTGCCGATATGAGAATCGGATCAGGTTGGTAACCGATGTGAGAATCGGATCACTTGTTGTTAGGGTGTCTGCTACATGAACCCCTCACTAGAATCGGACGCATAACCATCCGAAGTAATCCTAGTAGTCCTAGCAACCAATGCTTCTTCAAACATCCTCAGATCCTTCCTACATACCACCGTGCCATTAGAAGCGCGTACGCAGTCAGGTGCAAGAATCTCAATATTTTCATTGGAAGCTAAAAATGTGCTTGCAAAAATAGGAGTATCCTCAGGAGGTGGTACAGGAGGTTTTTTAGAACGTGGTATCAAGTTCACTGGAGTTGAAGGAATATCTATTCCAATATTTGTTAATTTCTGGGTGTCCTTCTCTGATATAGAACGGGGACAGGGCTGGCAACAGCCTTGATAATTTCCAGGCTGTTTTTCAGGGAAGACCCTTCGGATTCGCCTGGCCTCCATTGGGAGAGCCTTAGGCCTATGGGGTCTGGTTGGGCAGAATGTAATGAAATGTCCCCCTTCACCACAATAAAAACAAAGGCCACAGATTCTCCTGTGATCTCTTTTTTCTTGTAAGGACAACCTAGTATGTATGGCACCAATATCCATAGGCTCCTCATCCATCTCTGTAGGATCAGGGTCCAAATGGGATGTGTCAGAGTGACAAGGCTGACTGTTTAAGGCAGGCTTGGACCATGACCAGGCAGGATCACCATCTTTATTAGGTTTCCTTTTTTCCCTAGGTAGCCGGGGTCTGTGGTTACCTGGAGCGGGTTTAGGAGTGGGGTCAATGGCCGAAATCCGAGAAGAACTGGATAATGGCATTCCCATTTTTTCAGACTTCCTTTCTCGTAGTCTTCTATCTATGGTGATACTGAGTTGTATCAATGCATCCAGGGTTTTTGGCAGATCCGCTCGGGCGAGCTCGTCTTTAACGGCTTCTGATAGGCCAAGCCTAAATTGGGTTTTCAGAGATGCATCATTCCATTCTGAATCAAGGGTCCATCTCTTGAATTCTGCGACAAAGTCTTCCACAGGTCTCCCACCTTGGTTCAAGGATCTTAATTGAAAATCGGCAGTACTCTGCCTATTGGGATCATCATATAGGCTAGTAAGTTCTGCTAGAAACAAGGCATAGGAGCTGAGAAGCTGGTCGTTTTTCTCAAAAAGAGTCTGCCCAGGCTCGAGGATCGCCTGTTAGGTAAGAAATAATAGTACAAACCTTAATATGATCAGTAAGGTAGGTACGGGGTCTTAACAAGAAAAGTAACTCACATGCGTTTTGAAATTCGCGAAATTTTTTGCGATCGCCTGTAAATACCAAAGGGGGATTTATCTTGGGTTCAGGGGACTGAGCAGAGGTAAGTTGTGTCAGTCTATTTACCTGCTGCGACAGAGCCTGATTGTCTTCTTTAATTCAGCAAGTGCGTGTATTAACGCAGTTACTTGCTGTTTTAATTGTGTCACCTGAGTGGTTATTTCTGCTGAATCCATTTGTAGGTTCGTTCAATCTGTAACGCTCCTGCGTTTCATGTATGGTGTGGATTTTCAGCTGCAGAAATATTCCACTTCAGTAGTCATGTAAGAGATATGCTGAGATACCATTCCCAACCTCAATGACTCATCATGTGTGGAAGGTCTTAATTCAGCTAGTAAATACACACACTCAACAAGCTGGTTCCTAGAGTGACTTTATGTATATAGTAACACAGTGATGAAGACTGAAGAGACAGGTTGAGTGGAGGTGGTAGGTGACAGACACTTGAAGGTAAGACAGTAGCAGATGGATGCAGATAGGTTTAGCAATCATGTATGGAAGCAGATGACAGAGTAGCAGGTGGACATACAAGAGAGATCAACCCAGTGCAGGAATAGTTAGCAGTAGTCTTAAGAGCTAGCAATCTAGATATGCAGATGATAATAGTCCTTACTATGCAGAGCTAGATAGTGTAAGCTTAATATAAAGTTTATAGAGGTTTCCCCTGCGGGGTACTTAACACTAATAGCAATACAGCCAAGGGGTGGTTCAGGAAGAGCGGATGGTCCAGTAGCGGGATACAGGGATCAGCGCAGCGTGGTTCCGTCAGCGAGGTATGCTTGCAAGCATGAGAGCTTCAAGCCAAGTTAGCATCCAGGTACAAGGTTGTTTGAACGAACACATGTGAGTGAGAGCCGGTGATCTAAATAGCCATCCAGTCCGGCGCTGAGTGATGACAGCATCAGTCTTAAAGGGAAACACACCTATATGTGTTTCTTCTATCTAGGTAGATGGAAATCACCCGGAAATAATGTGATAGGAGGCACTGAGAGTGCCAGAACCTTACAAACATACAGTAAAGTTTTCGGGTCCGTGTTCGGGTAACAAAAATCCAATTATTCGGTACGAACACGAATAATACAGTCCGCGTTTGCTCAACCCTAGTTAGGAATCAGCTACTTGTACTCTGTTAACCTCCCTGGCGGTCTGATTATGTCCGGATTTCTGTGCTAAAATCGTTACATTGTTTTGCATGGAAATCTGTTGTTTTACATTTTAAAACTCACCTTCCCCTGCGATCCACCGCGTCCTCCCCCGCCGTCCTTCCCCTCTGTCCTCCCGCTGTTTCAAAAACATAAATACTCCAAATGAGATGATACGAAGCTGTGATCCTAACAGAGACATCAGAATCATCGCTGTCCTCACTTTCCGTACCTGATAACAAACTTTCCCACAAATTGCT
Organism: Pelophylax lessonae; assembly: GCF_965119305.1. Lineage (NCBI taxonomy): Eukaryota > Metazoa > Chordata > Amphibia > Anura > Ranidae > Pelophylax > Pelophylax lessonae. The sequence goes on from NC_138770.1 coordinate 12,493,276, forward strand.
ATCACTCAGTTCTTCAAGTAACTGCGTTTCACTGTCGCTGTTTTCCAGTTCGTATAAAAACGCATTTGCGCAAAAAGAACGCTTTTTGGACGCCATGGTCGTTCTCTATTTTCCAGGCACAAAGAACTGGAAAAGCACAGGCAGGGCACTGGAAAAGTCACCAGGTGAAATCCTGTGGTGAAATGGGATGATCCAGTGTAATCCATTAGGATCACAGCTTTCTATCATCTCATTTGGTGTATTTACATTTTTGAATTTGCTCCCAGTTCCACCCCCCTGCGTCGCAACGGTCGCAGGGAAGGAAACCGGAAGACAAGTGCCGGCATCTGCCGAGCACAGAGCGGGAGAGAGTGTGAGGACGAAGGGGAGGACAACGGGGAGGATGGCGGGGGATCGCAGGGGAAGGTGAGTATCATTCTGAAGTAATCCTGAGTGTGGCTCGGGGTTTTCCACTTTTGGTACTGAAAATAAACCCCGAGCCACACTCGGGAATACCGCTAGGAAGGTTAACTTTGTTTCCACAATCCTTCCAGTACAGAATATTGAAGACATTTTGGTACATACAAATCAACATGATATGTCTCTCTTTAGATATCCTCACAGGTATCTGAGACATCTTCTGGTTTTTATGTTTGTCATAGAAGAAGTTAACAACAGAACAGACCTGTTGCCGAACACCACGTTGGGATTCCAGGTTTATGATACATGTACTTTGGAATATGAAGCTGTACGATGTGTTATGGATGTATTATCCGGATCTGGGAATCCGATTCCAAACTATAATTGTAATAAGAATAGTAATGTGATCGGTTTCATAGGTCCAAGGACCACTTCCTCATCTATGGCATCATCAGCAGTGACTGGGGTCTATCATTACCCTCAGGTAATGTGAATAATGCCCATTTTATTATGTGGATCAAATTATCTAAAAGTTTGCACTGTAATTTTCCATTTACAGTATATTAGCTAGACATTTAAGAAAACCTGTACATTGCCCCAACCCTAGCTTTACATACTAATTTATTTCTCCTGTCACACCATTCAACCTTCAGGAATGAAAAGAGGAAATCCTGTGTAAGTTCTAAGCCACTCTAGTTGGAGCTTACACAGGGTTGAGAACTATCTTTACTAGTGATGAGCCAATCTGCTTGTATTCATGAGATTGTTGGGTGTACATGGCCAAAATCCACAAACTATGAACTTTGTGAAAAGAATATACAAAGTATATACCACGCGCCAAAGATAGGGTTTAAGGTGGATATATAAATAAATAAAGGAATCTGATAAATTAGAGATACAAATGGAGGTAAAGCACCTGCTGTACAATAAAAGATGTAGTGTAAAAGAATGATCTTTAAAAAAAGGGCAAATACAGCGCTTGCTCGCTGGATAACTAGTTTGATGGCATCATCAAATGCCGATCTTTAAAATAAATTTAAATATATTATATGTATGGAGATTCCCAATATTAGTTAGATCTATATTAAAAAATGCATAAATGACTTGATATATGACATATAAATATAAGATCCACAATAAAAGAACAATAAAAAGTGAAGAGTGATTTTGTGCTCACGTTATAGTCCTTTGTGCATGAGTGAATGTGACATAAAATTCAGGTAGAAATATCAAACAATAAATAATTTTGCAATCAGCAGTATACGTTATTGTATTAAAAATTCAATAATAAAAAACAGTCCAGTATTAAGCGGTGACTTTGTGCTCAAGATAATGTCCTTAGTGAGAGTGATTCTTCACAATTGGAAGGTGCAAGTGCTGTGACTTGATTGGCTATAGTGTTGATTCCTTGTCCCGAGTGAATGAATGAATTGGGTCACTTACCAGATGTAGTGGGTCTTATATGTCGTATGACATTAAGACCATTCGAGCTTTAGTGGCCTCCTGGGCCAAAAGGTTCCCCTTTAAGCGGTCCTGTGGACTGGTAAAGGCTCCTCTGGACTCCGGGGTGTAACAACCCAGTATGATAGGGAAGGAGAGAAAAGAAAGATCCAAATAGCACAATAAAGTCAAATATAGAGTTTATTGCCCATACATGGGGTTCCGAACAATGAAAGTAAAGTAAAACACTTTCCCTGGTGGTCAGCGGTGCGGGCTGCGCGTCCTCCTTGCGGAATCAACGGGCTTATTTCCAGCTTGCGTTCCACCGAGGGTAGCGTAATGACGCTATGCGGTCCAAACTGACGCGTTTCGTCACATCTGGTGACGTCTTCAGAGTTTGGACTGCATAGCATAGTGCTCCTTAATATAGTGGGAGCTCCTCCCCTATCTCCGCCCGTAATACTACGCAGCCGGAAGGAAGAGGGGAACGAAGGTGTCCCCATGCTACAGAATGAATAATAAATGGCCGGTCCGCCCTCTCTTTTCCCATTTAAGCTCTAGGTTATTCTCGGGTGGATTTGCAGCCGCACTTCATAACTTAAAACTTATATGCAAAACTCCGTCGTATATTAAAAAATCACGGGATTTCACAATTACATTGCCATACATAAAGAATCAAAGTTAAAAATATATGTGATATCATTCAAACAATAAATGTGACATAATGCATATATAATTATTGGTTTAAAATACATGGAATAATTATAAGTAGCAGATGTGCCAACATGAGTGGCAATAAAGCCTGCATGTATATATAATTATTTTATATGATAGTGCATTAAATTAAATTATTTATATAACGTGAATCATAAATTGTGGATAACCAAAATTAATTTATTATATAACGTGCATAAATTTATATTTATAATAAATATATAAATTCTTAAAATTAGTGAATTATTTGGGTTATGATTTGTGGTGCCATAAGGTGAAAAAATAATAAAAAATATAACTATATATGTATATAAATATATGGCAATTAAAATTAATTGTGTTTTATAAAAAAAGTATTAAATATTTAGACGGAGAGTTCTAATAACAGTATAAAAATATGATATATATGATTTTATGTATATGAGACCATCAATGTTTTATATAAAATCATGACATTTATAAAAAAAAAATGTTTTTTAATATATCTGTAATAGTAAAAATTATAAAATTTATAAAAAGATTTTGCAGGAAGTGGATATTAAATTTTAATTATATTTATGGGTTTGATATGAAACAGTTAATAAGTAAAAGACAAAGGTGACCAGCGCTATGGAGTATGAAGTGAACAGTGAATAGAATAGTAGGTGTGAGCAGCCAACAACCAAACCCCGAAGGGTTAAGAATAGGGTGAATGTGCAAGGGGGTTGAGACGGCGCTACCTAAAGGTGATCGAGTGCTAATTAAAGTGCAGTCATGTGCAAAAACCTCATATATTGAGGGGGGTGACACCCATAAATTATAAATTATAAATACCAAAAGACAAAATAAGACACTGTTGTGTCAATCCAAAGCAACCGATTGGATCTGTTAGTGTGTGATGAAATTTATCCAAAAAGTGCCGGAGGTGCAACAAATAAACAAATTCTATGCAATAGTGAATTTATTCCAATATTAAAATAATACAGTGCAAATTAATTGGTCAAATTAATAATAAATGGTACAAATGTATTGATGGTTATGAAAGAAATTCCTGGTGGTGAAGTGGTAAAAGTGGGGAAATAATTCCAAGAGTGATATATCCCACAAAGGTTAGGTGCTGCAATCACCTAAGAGACCACTAGGTGTAGCGTATACAACCTGTTGAATGGAATGGTCCAGCTGAAGTAAATCCCGGGGTTCCTCTCCACAATCCAGCAAGGCACATGCTGGCGATCTCACATAAGACAGAGAGAGGGGAGCCCCATGAAGCAACATATAGTAGAAATGCCAGTACAAAGATAGTATAAACTCACGGTGAAGCTGCCCAGGATCAGTGTTGAGCCAAGCCGGGAAGCTTCCGCGTTCCACGGCTGCAAGGTCCGAAACTGGAAGTGACGCTATGACGCAATGGACCCGCCCTACGCGTTTCGTCAGAGGACGTCTGCTGGAGCGGCCTATGATGCCAAAATTCAAAGAAAAGGGATACAAACAACATGAACTGGAAAAAGTGAAAAAAGAGGTTGACCAGATGGATAGAGGAAAACTACTAGAAGATAAAGCAAAACAGAACAAAGATTATGTATTGTCCTTCATCACAAATTACAACATACGACATCGGGAAATTGAACAGATAATACAGAAACACTGGCATCTACTCCAAAGAGATGAACAATTAAAGGATATTCTACCGGAACGACCTAAGTTTATATATAGGAGAGGTCCAAACCTGAGGGATAGACTAGCTAAAAATGTACCAAAACCCCTAAAAAAACTCTTTACTTTTCTTGACATTAAAGGTTTTTACACTTGTGGGAGGTGTAAAGCCTGTAAAACGGTAAAAAAACTGAAAAAAAGAACACTTGAATTCAAATCTAATGTTACCAACAAAACTTACAAAATTAAGAATCTAATAACCTGTCAGAGCACACATGTCACCTATCTGCTGAGTTGCCCTTGCAAATTACAATATGTGGGACGTACCACGAGGCATTTGAAAACTCGTATTGGGGAGCATATAGACAACATCAAAAAAGGTTTCAGATATCATAATGTTTCCAACCACTTTCGGCTAAAACATAACAAAGACCCCACATTACTCACATTTTGTGGAATAGATAGGATTAAACCCCACTGGAGGGGGAAAAACATGAGGATTGCGGTCTCACAAAACAAAACAAAATGGATTTACCAATTGTCCACTTTGTATCCGAAAAGGAATGAATATTGATATGGACATTAACTGTTTCATATCAAACCCATAAATATAATTAAAATTTAATATCCACTTCCTGCAAAAATTTTTTATAAATTTTATAATTTTTACTATTACAGATACCGTATATTAAAAAAAAAACATTTTTTATAAATGTCATGATTATATAAAACATTGATGGTCTCATATACATAAAATCATATATATCATATTTTTATACTGTTATTAGAACTCTCCGTCTAAATATTTAATAAATTTTTATAAAACACAATTAATTTTAATTGCCCTATATTTATATATATATATATATATATATATATATATATATATATATATATATATATATATAGTTATATTTTTTATTATTTAAATGTTTTCACCTTATGGCACCTCAAATCATAACCCAAATAATTCACTAATTTTAAGAATTTATATATTTATTATAAATATAAATTTATGCACGTTATATAATAAATTGATTTTGGTTATCCACAATTTATGATTCACGTTATATAAATAATTTAATTTAATGCACTATCATATAAAATAATTATATATACATGCAGGCTTTATTGCCACTCATGTTGGCACATCTGCTACTTATAATTATTCCATGTATTTTAAACCAATAATTATATATGCACTATGTCACATTTATTGCTTGAATGATATCACATATATTTTTAACTTTGATTCTTTATGTATGGCAATGTAATTGTGAAATCCCGTGATTTTTTAATATACTACGGAGTTTTGCATATAAGTTTTAAGTTATGAAGTGCGGCTGCAAATCCACCCGAGAATAACCTAGAGCTTAAATGGGAAAAGAGAGGGCGGACCGGCCATTTATTATTCATTCTGTATCATGGGGACACCTTCGTTCCCCTCTTCCTTCTGGCTGCGTAGTATTACGGGCGGAGATAGGGGCGGAGCTCCCACTATATTAAGGCGCACTATGCTATGCAGTCCAAACTCTGACGACGTCACCGGATGTGATGAAACGCGTCAGTTTGGACCGCATATCGTCATTACGCTACCCTGGGTGGAACGCAAGCCGTAAATAAGCCCGTTGATTCCGCGAGGGGGACGCGCAGCCCGCACCGCTGACCACCAGGGAAAGTGTTTTACTTTACTTTCATTGTTCGGAACCCCATGTATGGGCAATAAACTCTATATTGGAGCTTTCTTTTCTTTCCTTCCCTATCATACTGGGTTGTTACACCCCGGAGTCCAGAGGAGCCTTTACCAGTCCACAGGACTGCTTAAAGGGGAACCTTTTGGCCCAGGAGGCCACTAAAGCTCGAATGGTCTTAATGTCATACGACATATAAGACCCACTACATCTGGTAAGTGACCCAATTCATTCATTCACTCGGGACAAGGAATCAACACTATAGCCAATCAAGTCACAGCACTTGCACCTTCCAATTGTGAAGAATCACTCTCACTAAGGACATTATCTTGAGCACAAAGTCACCGCTTAATACTGGACTGTTTTTTATTATTGAATTTGCAAAATTATTTATTGTTTGATATTTCTACCTGAATTTTATGTCACATTCACTTATGCACAAAGGACTATAATGTGAGCACAAAATCACTCTTCACTTTTTATCGTTCTTTTATTGTGGATCTTATATTTATATGTCATATATCAAGTCATTTATGCATTTTTTAATATAGATCTAACTAATATTGGGAATCTCCATTCATATAATATATTTAGATTTATTTTAAAGATTGGCATTTGATGATGTCATAAAACTAGTTATCCAGCGAGCAAGCGCTGTATTTGGCCTTTTTTTAAAGACCATTCTTTTACAAACTACGAACTTTATTTGTAACCCCAATGAGGTTAATAAAGGGTGAATCTTGAAAATCCAATCTCTCAATTATTAAGGCTGTTAGGCAAGGGATTGTCAAACAAAGGGCATAGAAATAAGAACGCCAATATGGGGTATGGGGGTGATCAAGATGCTGGTATGGGGTATTGCAGTAATCAGGATGCTGGTATGAGGTATGGCGGTGATAAGGATGCTGGTGTGAAGTATGGTTGTGATCAGGACGCTGGCATGGGGTATAGTGGTGATCAGGATGCTGGTATGGCATATAACAGTGATCAGGATGATGGAATGGCAGTAAACAGGATGCTGGTATGGTGTATTAAAGTGATCAGGATGCTGGTATGACATATGACGGCGATCAGGATGCTGGTATGGTGTATGGCGGTAATCATGGTACTGGTATTGGGTATGGCAGTAATCAGGATGCTGGCATGGAGTATGGCAGTTATCAGGATGCTGGTATGCTGTGTGGTGGTAATCAGGGTGCTGGTATTGAGTATGGCAGTGATTGAGATGCTGGTATGAGGTACGGAGGTGATCAGGATGTTTGTATGAGGTATGGCAGTGATAAGGATGTCGGTATGAAGTGTGGCGGTGATCAGAAGGCTGGCATGGTATAAGGTGGTAATCAGTACACTGGTATGGCACATGACGGTGATCAGGATGCTGGTATGGGGTATGGCAGTGATCACGCTGCTGGTATGGGGTATGGCGGTAATCAGGATGCTGGTATAGTGTATGGTGGTGATCATGACAATGTTATGGTGTATGAGGATAATTAGGATGCTGGTATGATGTATGGCGGTAATCAGGATGCTGGTATGGGGTATAGCAATAATCAGGGTGCTGGTATGGGATATTGTGGTGATTAGGATGCTGGTATGGGATATGGCAGTGATCAGGGTACTGGTATGGCAGTTATTAGGGTATATATATGAGTATTGTGACAGTACTCACCGTCACTGTGAGTGAAAGACAGATACTTAATGGTTTGGATTGCTTCAAGTCGGACAGTAATATCTGTCAGCAATATCTCTCAGGGAAATATGAAGATTTAATCTCACTTTACACTGTGGGACCTATAGCCTGTTTGCCATGAAGTCTGACTCCTAAATAATCATAGCAATACTTAGATGTGCATTCCATGTTCTTCAATGTAGGAGATGGACAGACTGTCCTTTGCAGTCTTGTCCTATTGTCTATCTATTGAGGTGGGATGTGGATTGTGTTAAGTCTGCCTGCCCTATTGTTAAATGTTAATGAGCCCATATTGTTCTGTCCACATGGCTGGATAATTTGTTCGGGTTAATTCTGTTTCTGTATACAATATCATCTGCATATGATAATGTAATCAGGCAACCCCTGACCTGTGCGTGGTAATTTTATCAGGAGGGGGAGGTCCATGCTGTATCTAAATTCTGTGTGACTGTTCAATAAAGAGTGATTCCAGTACAAGCTAAGTTGTTGGCTAGCTTTGTATGAGGGCGGCTGGGAAAATCTGGTATATACTGTATGTTCATGACTGCAAGGAAGCCATATACTGATGGAAGACCACAAACACAGTGTGGGTCAGTGGTTCCATTACATTGATGGCAAGCGGTGGGATGATGTTTCCTGCAGTCTGAGACATCCAAACCTCCATCGGGATCCAAGGTCCGGGGAGCAGAAGAGGAGAGGTACAGATATCAGCCACCATGGAAGAGGAATTCGGAAGGAGGTTGCGAGATATGCGGATACAACACAGGGGACCAGTGTCAGAGAAGGTCCTGCTAGGATGGCATGATTCAATCTGCTTTGAACTCTGGGAAGAAGCGCTAGCCCGTGAGCAGCGACACCAGGGAAAAATCCTCCCCTCCTTCCAAGAAAGGTACTGGTCGCTATACGAAGTTCGAAGGGTATTTTTGGGGAGACAACGACACAAGGAATGGAAAGCTGAGCTAAGCAGGCAGAGATGCGGTTGAACAAGAGCTATAGAGCCCTCCGCTGGTATGTAACCCAAGTGTGCCCATGAACAGCAGACGACAACCCAACGGAAGGTTTTTTCTACGGTGGCCTGGGGCTGTTATTAGAGAGGCTGTCTGAGGACCCCAACTTTAGGAGCTATTTGGCATGGTGTTTGGAGAAAATCTTGTAATACAGAGAACAGATGCTGAATGTCTTGGAAGTGCACTAGAAGATTTGGAATTTTTAGCCAATCAGGAATGGGAGCTGGAGATCGCCTGCAGATGGCTGCTAGACTCTGCTCAGCACCGGGCCTGGGCTCCCCTTTCCTGGGAATATCCAGAAGTACCAGCAGACTGTGCAGAAATCCTAACTGAAGAATTGACAATGTGGCACAGTAATAGTGTGCTTTGCTCACCTACACCCACGGTTTGGATGCGGAGGTCTTATGGCAGATGCAGCAAGTTCTGACTCACCTTGACAAACCTGTTTCTGCACAGGACGAGCTTGGATGGAGGAATGCATCTGTCTAGCCCCTGGATAAAGTTATGGGAGAAGAGGAAGCCATCTTCATTCTCCAACCACGGATCACAGATTTAGTGGACTTTCCATCGGAAGATGATATGGATGATAAGTCACCTGCCAATTGCCAAAGTGTTGGCACTGTGCCTGAGAGCCACCAGCCCATGCCCTGGACTTTCAGCAATCCCAGAGGCTGTGAATTTAATAGATTTTTCTGCTGAGGAGGAACATCCCAGTGAGCCTACAGCAGAAGAGCGGGCATCCAGGAATAGCACTGCTGACCTCTGCCTGCAACAATTGGTGACCCAAGAAGATGTGTGCAAGGCCACTGACTTTTCAGTTTACTTCCCTGCGGAACAGCGGGCATTAGGGACTAACATCCCTGAGCGCAGCCTAACACCAACCACAGCTTCAGCCTCCCTGAGAGAAGAGGCAGCTGACCCTTTCTGCTACACCACTGACAGGGACATGGGATTTCCTGCCAGCAACATCTGTGGAGTTACAAGAAACTTCTCCAGCAGAAGTGCTGACAACTAGACAGAGGGTCCAAGACCTCTGCCCCACACCTGTGGCAGTTCCAGAGGCCCAGGGCGAGAAGGTGGTGATCACACCCCAGCTGCAGGTCAGGATCCAGGGGGAGAAGAGAGAGGAGATTGTCGTCCTCCCTTCCAAACAGTCAGTCAGAGCAGAGGAAAGGGTCACTCCCCAATGACAGCTACACATTTTGGAGAAGAAGGTGGTCATCCCTCCTCCCCAGTGAAAGATCCACAGTCTGGGAGCGGGGGAAGTCGGTCTCCCTCCCCAACAGTTAGCCAGAGAGGATAATGTAGAGTCCCCAGCAGAAGTGCTGGCAACAGGGCAGAGTGCTAACAACCTCTGCCCAGCACCCGCAACAGCTACAGAGTTCCAGAAAGCTGGGACAATCGGCCCTCCCCCCCAGCGACAAGCTGATGAAGTGAAGCTTCTACACCCAGCTGAAGCGCTGGCAGTTGGACAGAGAGTCAACGACCTCTGCCCCACACGTACTGAAGACAACCCTTTCCTGTGGCCGAGAATGGAAATCAGATTGGCTACCTAGGTGAGTTCACTCTGCCCTCACCTAACAAAAGATGGAGTTCCTGTGGAAGTGAATGGGACTGCAGTCTTCACCTCTATAATCCAGAGATGCTGGAGAGTCGGCCCAGATCCCCAACAGCCTGACAAAGTGAGCCACGCCACCCTGTCTTCTCTCCAGTGGCTGAAAGGACTCCCAGGAGAAGGGCCAGTCCACGCTTATCCTCAGTGGAGGGTATGTTCTATGAGAGGGGCAGAGGTTGGCTGGGTGAGTAACGCTGTTTTACAGACAATTTGTTTGGGGTACTGGGTGGGTGCAGACATTGAGAGGGTTAGTGGAACACAGCCTACCTTAGAGAGGTTGTAAAACCCCTATCTCAGCCCACTAGGCCCCTCTTATGTCCAAGTCACCCGTGACCAAGAAGCCCAGTCTGGCCTGCCCAAACCAGACTTCCACAGACTGATCGGCTATGAGAGCTCCATGCGCCCTGCAGAGACAAACTTACAAACAATGTGGAACTTTGTCAAGGAAGCTGCCACAATGGATTGACTCTTTGGGACTTGTTACCCGACTAACTCAGGCAAAGACTGATTGGAGGTCTGGTACCTGGTTAGTCTACCTTTGGGGGGAAGATATGTGACGGTACTCACCATCACTGAGATTGAAAGACAGATACTTAATGGTTTGGATTACTTCAAATGGGACAGTAATATTTGTCAGAAATATCTCTCAGGGAAATATGAAGATTTAGTTCAATAGTTTTATTGAATTTGCAAGAAAGATAACATAAAACAACTTTCAAACACATAATAAGCAAACTGTAAGGTTACAGATGAATCAACTCTCAATATAGCTAAGGAAACACAGTTTTGTTAGTCCCAAACAACGACAAATCCAGGCTGCGGAAAGGCTCAACAGAGGAATGCGTTATCCGCTACAATACATATAGAGGCAAATAGTGTTATTCAGGGTGATGTCTAAACAGGAGCATGGGCCAGTTCACCTGGGGCACCCCAAAAGGGAACATGCTGTGCCCCATGGAGAAGTAGCAGGAGGAGGCAGAGATATACCAGAATGGACATCAGCCCCCTAGAGTTCCTGTAAGGTAGAAGATGATAAAACGTGTACAATCCATAGTAGAAACATTCATGAACCGAAACTACCAAAAAGACAGAGTTAATTAGTCGCTAATCAGACCTTACAAACTGTGATAACAAACAGAAGGAAAGCAAAAATCACACAAAAGTAAACTGGAAGAAAAGAAAGAAGAGCAAGGAGGAGAAGAGGGTGGAAAAGTGAGAAAGCGGAGGAGGAAAGAGAGGGGTCCAAAGAGAAGATGATCCAATGGTCCGAACCCACCGAGGAAAAGAGCATCCGTCGCCAACAAGTCCGTTCTTGTAGACCAAGATCAGAGCGCGATGTGGACGAATGCCGCCCAGGGTTCCGATATAGATTCAAATTTTTCTGTGGAGTCTTCCAAAATGCTAAACATCTTCTCCTGGGTCATGATCCAGGAGATTTTGCGTTTCGCGGAAAGGAAAGAAACAGTGGGTTGTTTCCAATGTTTAGCAATGGTAAGTTTAGCCCCTAGAAAAATATATGAGATAAGGGCTTGAGTGCTCTTAGGAACTTGAGGAATATGATGGCAAAGGAGGGCGTATGTTGGAGATTGCGCTATCCGCACCCCTGTGACTCGCTGCACTGTGCGAAAAATTTTATTCCAGAAGATACGGAGTCTGGGGCACTCCCAGAAACCATGAACGTGAGTGCCCAAAAGGCCGCAGCCCCCGAAACATACAGGGGGGGAGTTGGCGAAGATCACCGCCAAGCGAGCAGGTACCATATACCATCGCATAAGGACTTTTAAATTGGCTTCCATGAGACTCACAATGTGGAGTCCGCGAGTGGCTCTCGCAATGCAAGTGTGCCATACCGCTGGGTCCCAGGTTATATGTAGTTCCTGCTCCCATTTCAACATATATGAAGTCTTGACAGCCGTGTCTATCAGGGATGCATATATAAGCGAAATTCCCCCCTTGACATCCTGTATTCTAGAGCACCACCGTTCATAAGGAGAGACCGATAGGGGATCCCTGGACCTATATTTGACCCTAGCAAGGAAATGTGAGATCTGAGAAAATCGAAATCTCTCTGTGCAGGTGGCATTCCCAGCGTATTCCGGCAATGTGAGTATGTAAAAGGGCCCTTTGCATCAAAGAAATATCCGATCCTATAGAGACCCTTGTCCGTCCACCATTTGAATGCTTTGATATCATTCCCCGGGGGGAAATCAGGATTATTGAAGATATGCTGTAGGGGACCCCAGGGTGAGGTAACTGTATTTGTTTTGTGTACTGAGTCACAGAGTGTAAATGAATGCAAGAGAGTAGGAGCCAGTATCGGAGGCCGCGAGGAAGGTGGTTGCCAAAGCAGAAAATCAATAGTATGGAGAGGGACTGCCTGTCTCTCCATATAAACCCAATCCGGCTTGACTCCCTTAGCATAAATGATAGAGAATTGAGCTAATTGGGCTGCTTGGTAGTATTTCCATATGTCTGGGACTCCGAGTCCACCTTGCCTACAAGACCTGAGGAGTGTGCTTTTGTTCAGTCTATGACCTTTCTTACCCCAAATAAATCTTATGATGTGTTGTTGGAGGGAAGCCAATTGGGACTTTACCACTGGAATAGGGAGAGCTCGGAAGTAATACAGTAAGCGTGGGAGTAAGGTCATTTTGACCGCATTGATTCTGCCGAGCCAAGACAAACGGAATTTGGACCATTCTGTCAAATCTGCTTTGAGTTTCCTATACAATGGAGCGTAATTGGTCGCGTGTAACTCAGAAATGGAAGCTGTAATGTGCACTCCCAGATATGGGATCGAGTCAGAATGCCACGAGAAAGGGAAATGATCCCGGAGGCGGGTAACCAAAGGGGGTGGGAGGTTGATGTTTAAAGCTAGTGATTTGTTCATGTTGATTCTCAGTCCAGAGACAGAGCCGAAGTTGTTGAGGAGGGACAAGATGTTGGAAAGCGAAATAAGTGGGGAAGTGACGAACAAAAGTATGTCGTCCGCGAATAGTGCACATTTGTGAGTGGTATGGCCACATTGTATACCGTGAATGTCAGGGTGAAGGCGAATAGCCACGGCAAGTGATTCAAGAGCTATGGCAAATATGAGGGGGGACAGGGGACATCCCTGCCTGGTCCCTCTGTGAATTGTGAACGGTTCAGAGTATAGACCCTGTAGCCTAATCTGTGCAGAGGGTTTGGAGTACAGCGCCCGCAGTACGGCTAGAAATGATGGTCCAAAGCCCCATCTAGCAAGGGTGGAGAAGAGAAAGGGCCAAGAGAGGGAATCAAAGGCTTTGTGCAAGTCTAGCGAAAGAAGAAAGCCCTCTCGAGGAGGAGCTCCATCCCATCCCGATCTCATGAGGGTAGCCACATCGATCACCCTCCTAATCTGGTCCGGTCCCTGACGGCCTGGGATGAATCCCACTTGATCCTTGTGAATATAGGATTGAACGAATTTGGAGAGACGGTTAGCCAAAATTTTTGTTAAAATCTTGAGATCATTATTAATTAAGGATATTGGCCGATAGTTACCCACTTCTGAGTGATCCTTTCCTGGTTTGGGGATGACCGATATAAATGCCCGATTCATGGACCGATCAAGGGGAGCGGACCCCTTAAGGTAGTTGAAGAATCTGACTAGATGGGGGGCGAGGGTATCCGCAAAGGACTTGTAGTAAAAAATTAGTGAAGCCATCGGGGCCTGGGGTGGAATTAGTGCGTAGAGACTTGATCACCAACAGAATCTCTTGCTCTGAAAAGGGTTCTTCGATAGAGGACCGATGATCCCCGCTGAGTTGCGGGAGGGGTACGCTATCCAAAAAAGAGTCTATGACGCCCCCCTTAACGGGATTGGGGTCCGTGTAAAGAGCCGAATAGAAGGAGTGAAATGAGGCCATAATTTTGTTAGGATTGCTAGTGAGCTCGCACGAAGAAGATTTGATTTTGGGCATAGATACTACTCTGTATTTTGGTGATAGTTTGGAAGCGAGTCTGGGTCCAGATTTGTCTTGCGAAGCAAGTAGGCAGGCAATCTGCCAACGTAGACTCTTTTCGGCTCTAGCCATCAGAGCTAAGTTCAGGGACAACTTTATCTCATCAAGTTTCTGCAGGGAGGCCGAATTTGGGCGGCGTTTGTGTTCCCTGCTTAAGCGTTTGTATTCTTACTCTAGGCGGACAATGTCCAGTTTGCGTTCCCGTTGGATCTTAGCCCCAAGTTGTATGAGATGACCTCTGAGCACTGCCTTATGGGCTCCCCAAAGAATAGAGGGAGAGATGTCCTGCGAATCATTAGTAATGAAGTATTCCTGGATCAGTTTGTCAATCATGGTCCTGTGACATGATCTTTCAGAAGAGACTCGTTCAATCGCCAAGGGGAGGGGCCTACCCGCGGGGATAAACCTTTAATTTTAAGGTACACTAGGGAGTGGTCAGACCACGGTATGTCCCTGATCACCGCCCTGACAGCCGCCGGAACATCCGTGGTGGGGACAAAAATGTGGTCAATCCTAGCCAGGGTGTGGTGGGGTGCCGAATAGTGGGTGTAATCCCGGGTGGAGGGATTCAGTTCCCGCCAAATATCCACCAAACCCAGTGAGTGGATGAGACGTGCAACTCTCAAACTTTGTTTAGATGGCCTCCGCAAACGGTGGGGGCCCTTTCCTGATTTATCCAGGGTGTTGTCAAACGCTAAGTTGGAATCACCTCCCAGGATGAGTCTGCCCTCAAAGTGTGGGGAAAGAGTCTGCAGCATTTTAGAGAAAAAGGCCGCCTGCCCCTTGTTAGGTGTGTAATAGATGACAAAAGTATAAAGAGATCCCCCAATGTGTCCCTTTACTAAAATATATCTTCCCTGGACGTCCGCTACGGTATGTGAGTGGGTGAAGGCTACTGATTTGGAAAAGAAAATGGCTACCCCCCTCTGTTTAGTAGAGGCGTTGGCCATATAAAAGGTAGGATATTTATGGTGGACGAACGAGGGTCTGTAAGATTCTGGAAAATGGGTCTCCTGTAGCAGGAGGATCTCAATGCCTTGGGAATGGTAATGTTGAAAGGCTTTCCGCCGTTTCAAGGGGGAATTTAGACCTTGGACGTTGTGAGATGCCACCCGAAGAGAGAAATCACTACTCACGTTTGAAGACATGTCATCTGTGGGAGGAATGCGCTGCGTGCGTAGATCTAGGATGAAGTGCGAGGGGGTCCCAAGAGGGTCCAGGCGGAAGCGAACAAATGGAGAATTTCATCTGTTGGTGGGAACGGATCATAGGATGCTGGAAAATAGAAAAAAAGAGTATCAGAGAAAGAAAAGGGAAAGCAGGGGATAGAAAGGAAACAGAAGAACACACAGGCCCAAGGCCCTGCATAAAGTTAGAGCGGCCTAGGTGAAACCCAGGCCCTCCAACCAAAGACGTAAAGGCACCCTATTCCCGATAGGGTGCTGCCCTGTAGGGTTCTGGAGAGACTACCGTCCAGAAGCCGACAGGGGTTTAGCGCAATAAAACCCCTCCGGACCAGGAGCCCCAGACCGGAAAACTAAGTAGATAGTAAAAGAAACCCCAACATAATGCTTTACAGTAGCTTAAAAATAAATGAGTAGCACCAAAAATAAGTGTTGATAACAAAAAAGACAAAATTATTAAATAAAAAAAAAAAGAAAAGGGGGGGGAAGGGTACAGCGGGGGAAAGGGGGGATATTGGAAAGGAACGGGTGGGGTGGAGGGGTGTAGGGCGCAATAGAGGGAGGGAACTTCTGCCACTACGGCTGAGAGAAGAATACAAAAATGACCAACAGCCCCAGCTTAGAAGGGGGACCTGACCGGCCCGAAACCAAAATAATGGCCGGTAAACAAAATAAGGGGGGAATGCAAAGTCACATACACTTAGGAAAGGAAAACATTGTTGTTGTAAGTAGGCATAGTGAGGATATTGTGCAGCAAATAGAAAACTATAAAAAAAAAAAAAAGAAGGGGGGGGGAGAGGTCCAAGTTCGTCAAAAATGAAAGAAGGGGCCATATACGACCCAACCCAGGCGACGACTCTGGATCTTCATCGGCAAGAAGAAGAAAACTTCCATGGGACACCAGGGAAATCAGGGAGGCTTGACATCGCGGTGGCGTTTCGTCTGCGGTTTGTTCCAGACCGATGACAGTGGACTAATCGGTGGAGGTCGCTTGGAGGATTCCCGTCTTGTAGCGGACGAAGTGGGGGAGGGGTCCCTGGATAGGAGCCCCAGTTGAGGAAGGAGCTGTTCACCTTCCTGGAGGCTGGAGAAGCCATGTGTTTTGTTTTGGAAGTGAAAATTAAGTCTGAAGGGGAAGGACCACCAATATTTCAGCGATTTAGCCAAGAGTGCCAGTGTGAGCGGTTTCAGGGATCTTCGGCGCTACATGGTCATGGGGGAGAGGTCAGCAAAAAGTTGAATTTTATGGCCTTGGATGAATAGAGCCTCCTGGCCCCTGCACTTCTTCATTAGGTCCTCCTTGACCCCGTAAAAGTGTGTCTTAACTATAACGTCTCGGGGTAGGCCATCCTTACGGGGTGGTTGTAGGGCCCTGTGCGCTCGATCGTGTTCCAAACGGTGATCAGGGATGTCCGGTAAGATGTCTTTAATAAAAGCCTTGACTGTGTCTGGAATTTCTGTGCTGGTTTCAGGGATCCCCCTGATTCTGAAATTCAGACGTCTGCTCCGATTTTCAAGATCGTCCAATTTAGTTAGTGCTGTGTCCAATTGATCTTGTAACGTCTGGATGCACACAGTATTTTGATTGGCTCTCACTACCGTGTGGTTCATAGCATTCTCGATAGCCTCAATCCTAGTGCCAATATTTTGAAGTTCGGCTTTGATGGAGTCTGTGATCTGTGAGGCATTTTGGGCAAGTCCAGTTGCTAGCATCTCTGAGAACTTGGTCATCAAGAGGGAAAGATCAGGGAAGTGCCCTGGGGAGCTGAGGCCTAGATGGTGCTGCAGAGCCTGGGCCTCGGGTAAATGCAATCCCGGGATCCCTGGGGCCTGCTCCACGGTCCTGCTAAGAAGGGATTCCGTGGATGCAGACGAGGCATATGGGGGTTGTGGGAGGTATGCGGGTGTGGATGGGGAGAGCCAGGGGTCTGGTGAAACTGGTGATAAGCCTGTATTGTGTTCCATTACGTCCCCTACCTCCCCTTCTCTGCCGGTCTCTGAAGAGAAGGAAAGTGCGGTCGCCATCTTGGCCGGGTCCTGCTCTGATGGAAAGAATCGGAGGCGGCGGGATACGGCTCCCCGGTGACCCGCGGACATGCAGCGAGGGACCGCTAGGAGGAGGGACGCCCGGTGCGTTAGATGGCGGGGTAAAGCTGTCGTTGCCGTCGGTCTGGGGGTCTGACTGAATCCGGAGAGGCGCGGAGCTCCCTGACTAAACCGCCATGTCGGAGCTGCCACGCATGCGCACTCCCGAAATATGAAGATTTAATCTCACTTTACACTGTGAGACCTATAGCCTGTTGCCATGAAGTCTGACTCCTAAATAATCATAGCAATACTTAGATATGTATTCCATGTACTTCAATGTAGGAGATGGACAGACTGTCCTTGGCAGTCTTGTCCTATTGTCTGTCTATTGAGGTGGGATGTGGATTGTGTTAAGTCTGTCTGTCCCATTGTTAAATGTTAATGAGCCCACATTGTTCTGTCCAGATGGCTAGATAATTAATTCAGGTTAATTCTGTTTCTGTATACAATTTCATCTGCATATGATAATGTAATCAGGCATCCCCTGACCTGTATGGTAATTTTATCAGGAGGGGGATGTGTCCATGCTGTATATAAATTATGTGTGTTTGTTCAATAAAGAGTGATTCCAGTACAAGCTAAGTTGTTGGCTCGCTTTTTTCATTTAGCTTTGTATGAGGTCGGCTGGGAAAATCTGGTATATACGTTCATGACTGCAAGGAAGTCATATACTGACGGAAGACCACAAACACAGTGTGAGTCCGTGGTTCCGTTACAGGTATGGTAGTGATTAGGATGCTGGTATGAGGCATGGCAGTAATTAGGAAGCTGGTATGCTGTGTAACAGAAAACAGGGCACTGTTTTTTGGTATGGCGGTGATCAGGATGTTCGTATGAGGTATGGCAATAATAAGGATGCTGGTATGAGGTATGGCAGTTATCAGGAAGTTGGCATCGTGTATGGTGGTGATTAGAACACTGGTATGGCATATGGTGGTGAGCAGGATGCTGGTATGGGATATGGTGGGATTCAGGAAACTGATATGACATATGGCGGTAATCAGGATGCTGATATGGGGTATGGAGGTGATCAAAGTGCTGGTATGGGATATGGTAGAAATTGGGATACTGATATGACATATGGCCATAATCAGGATGCTGGTATGGGGTATGGCGGTGATCAGGATACTGGTATGGTGTACGAAGGTGATCAGGATGCTGGTACGGGGTATGGCAGTGATCAGGATGCTGGTATGGTGTATGGCAGTGATCAGGATGCTGGTATGGGGTATGGCAGTCATCAGCATGCTGGTATGCCGTATGGCGGTGATCAGGATGCTTATATGAGATATAGCTTGATCAGGATGCTTGTATGGCAGTGATCATGATGCCGGTATGGGGTATGGCTATGATCAGGATGCTGGTATGGGGTATGGAGGTGATCAAAGTGCTGGTATGGGATATGGTAGTAATTGGGATACTGATATGACATATGGCCATAATCAGGATGCTGGTATGGGGTATGGCGGTGATCAGGATACTGGTATGGTGTACGAAGGTGATCAGGATGCTGGTACGGGGTATGGCAGTGATCAGGATGCTGGTATGGTGTATGGCAGTGATCAGGATGCTGTTATGGTGTATGGCAGTGATCAGGATGCTGGTATGGGGTATGGCAGTCATCAGCATGCTGGTATGCCGTATGGCGGTGATCAGGATGCTTATATGAGATATAGCTTGATCAGGATGCTTGTATGGCAGTGATCATGATGCCGGTATGGGGTATGGCTGTGATCAGGATGCTGGTATGGGGTGTATATATGCTGGTATGGGGTATAGGGTATGGCTGTGATCAGGACACTGGTATGGGGTATGGCAGTGATCAGGACACTGGTATGGTGTATGGAGGTGATCAGAATGCTGGTATGGGGTATGGCAGTGATCAGGATGTGGGTATGGGGTATGGTGGTCATCAGGACACTGGTATGGTGTATGAAGGTGATCAGAATGATGGTATGCGGTATGGCAGTGATCAGGATGCTAGTATGGGGTATGGCGTTGATCAGAATGCTGGTATGGCAGTGATCATGATGCTTGTATTGGGTATGGAGTATAGCAGAGATCAGCATGCTGGTATGGAGTATGGAGGTGATCATGATGCAGGCATGGGGTATGGAGGTGATCAAAGTGCTGGTATGGGATATGGTAGTGATCAGAATGTGGGTATGGGGTATGGTGGTATATGGTATGGTGTATGGAGGTGATCAGGACACTGGTATGGTGTATGGAGGTGATCAGAATGCTGGTATGGGGTATGGCAGTGATCAGGATGCTGGTATGGTGTATGGTAGTGATCAGGACACTGGTATGGTGTATGGAGGTGATCAGGATGCTGGTATGGGGTATGAAGTTGATCAGGATGCTGGTATGGTGTATGGTGGTAATAAGGACACTGGTATGGGATATGGCGGTGATCAGGACACTGGTATGGTGTATGCAGGTGATCAGGATGCTGGTATTGTGTATTGAGGTGATCAGGATGCTGGTGTGGGGTATGGCAGGGACCAGGATGCTGGTATGTGGTATGGCGGTGATCAGGACACTGGTATGGGGTATGGCGGTGATCAGGATGCTGGTATGAGGTATGGCTGTGATCAGGATACTAGTTTGGGGTATGGAGGTGATCAGGATGCTGGTATAGCAGTGATCAGGATGCTGGTATGGGGTATGGCGGTGATCAGGAGTCATAGAGTAAATTACCAATAGAACAGACCTGTTCCTGAACACCACGCTGGGATTCCAGGTTTATGATACATGTACTGTGGAATATGAAGCTGTACGATGTGTTCTGGATGTATTATCCAGATCTGGGAATCCGATTCCAAACTATAAATGCAAAAGAATAATAATGTGGTCAGGTTCATAGGTCCAAGGAACACTTCCTCATCTTTGGCATCATCAACAGTGACTGGGGTCTGTCAATACCCACGGGTGAATAATGCCCATTTTATTATGTAGACCAAATTACTTAAAAGTTTGCACTGTAATTTTCCATTCACAGTATATTAGCTAGATGTTTAAGAAAACTTGTACATTGCCCCGACCTCAGCTTTACATATTTATTAACCTCCCATGTCACACCATTCAACCTTCAGGAATGAAAAGCGGAAGTCCTGTGCAAGTTCTAAGTCACTCTAGTTGGAACTTACACAGGGTTGAGGACTATGGCGGTGATCAGGGTGCTGGTATGAGTTATGGCAGTAATTAGGATGCTGGTATGGTGTATGGCGGTGATCAGGATGCTGGTATGGGGTATGGTGGTGATCAAGATGCTGGTATGAGGTATAGTGGTGATCAGGATACTGGTATGATGTATGGTGGTGAGCAGGATGCTAGTTTGGGGTATGGCGGTGATCAGGATGCTGGTATGGGGTATTGCAGTGATCAGGATGCTGGTATGAGGTGGGGCGGTGATCAGGAAGCTGATATGGTGTATGGTGGTGATCAGGACACTGGTATGGCATATGCCAGTGATCAGGATGTTGGTATGGAGTATGGCAGTGATCAGGATGCTTGTATGGAGTATGGCGGTTACCAGGTTTGCTCGTGTGGGGTATGGCAGTGATTAGAATGCTGGTATGGGGCATGGCATTGATCAGGATGCTGGTATGCTGTATGACAGTAATCAGGGCACTGTTATTGGGTATGGAGGTAATTAGGATGCTGGTATGAGGTATGGCGGTGATAAGTGTGTAGGTATGAGTTATGGTAATAATAAGGATGCTGGTATGAAGTATGGCGGTGATCAGGAAATTTACATAGGGTATGGTGGTGATCAGGACACTGGTATGGTATTTTGTGGTGATCCGGATGCTGGTACGGGGTATGGCGGTGATCAGGATGCTGGTATGGGGTATGGTGGTGATCAGGATGCTGGTATGGGGTATGGTGGTGATCAGGATGCTGGTATGGAGTACGGCGGTTATCAGGATTCTGGTATGACATATGGCGGTGATCAGGATGCTGGTATGGGGTATATTGGTGATCAGGATACTGGTATGACATATGGCGGTGATCAGGATGCTGTTATGGGGAATGGCAGTCATCAGGATGCTGGTATGGGGTATGATGGTGGTGATCAGGATGCTGGTATGGGGTATGGCAGTGATAAGGACACTGGTATGGGGTATGACGGTGATCAGGAAGCTCGTATGGGGTATGGCGGTTAACAGGACACTGGTATGGGGTATGGTGGAGATCAGGAGGCTGGTATTGGGTATGGCGGTGATCAGGATGTTGGCATAGGGAATGGCAGTGATCAGAATGTTGGTATGGGGTATGGAGGTGATCAGGATGCTGGTAGGGCAGTGATCAGGATGCTGACATAAGGTATGGCAGTTATCAGGACACTGGTATGATGCATGGAGGTGATCAGGATGCTGGTCTGGTATATGGTGGTGATCAGGATGCTGGTATGGTGTATGGCAGTGATCAGGACACTGGTATGATGCATGGAGGTGATCAGGACACTGGTCTGGTGTATGGAGGTGATCAGGATGCTGGTATGGGGGTATAGCGTGATCAGGACACTGGTATGGGGGTATAGCGTGATCAGGACACTGGTATGATGCATGGAGGTGATTAGGACACTGGTTTGGTGTATGGAGGTGATCAGGATGCTGGTATGGGGTATGGCAGTGATCAGGACACTGGTATGATGCATGGAGGTGATCAGGATGCTAGTCTAGTGTATGGAGGTGATCAGGATGCTGACATGTGGTATGGCGGTGATCAGGACACTGGTATGATGCATGAAGATGATCAAGATGCTGATCTGGTGTAGGGAGGTGATCAGGATGCTGGTATGGGGTATAGCAGTGATCAGGACACTGGTATGATGCATGGAGGTGATCAGGACACTGGTCTGGTATGTGGAGGTGATCAGGATGCTGATATGGTGTATGGCAGTGATCAGGACACTGGTATGGTGTATGGAGCTTAGCTAGTAAGTAGTAACTCAAAATTTGGGCTCTGGTCTGAGAGTATACATTTGGGGCAGCCATATGGTTGAACCACATGCTCCCAAAACAGTTTGGTTGAGGTCACGGCTGTCTGATCCTGGGTGGATACTACCACAGAAAACTTTGTGAAGGTATCCACAAAGACTAGGGCACAGGAAAACCCAGAGGGGGAGATGTAGATAGTAAGGAAGTACATCGTCACCAGGTCAAAGTTCTCAGAGGTGGTGGTCTTTGGGGTAGTCTTCTTTTAAGGGACTTTGTGGTTTGGTGCTAGCTGAACACTCCCATTGCACCCATTCCACCAGTCCTACACAAAAGAAAAATCTCCTGACCATGTATTTGGTACAATCCACCCCGAAATGTCCACCAGAGGCATGCATCACTTGACAGACTTGCAGAATGTGCAACTGGGGGACCACAATTTGTGGAATGTTATGTTGTTCAGCAGGGGTGCGTGCCTGCCAGTACAGGGCATTGCCCTGGGACTTGAGCCAGTCCCACTACCTCAGGAGTGCTCTTACTGTTC
This sequence comes from Pelophylax lessonae, assembly GCF_965119305.1. NCBI lineage: Eukaryota > Metazoa > Chordata > Amphibia > Anura > Ranidae > Pelophylax > Pelophylax lessonae. The sequence goes on from NC_138770.1 coordinate 12,516,206, forward strand.
CTGGCAATTTTTGACACTCCCAAGAAGACGTTCTTGTATGAGGTCAGGGAGGTCAGGGTCCTTCTGTTGGATCAGAGACCAATCATCAAGGTTGTGGATTTCAGTGGCCTCTGTCTGGGAGTCCAGTTGCTGCTCCCAACAGGAGCGAGAAGAGGCAGCCGCAGGCAACACGTCCGCACCTGGGCTTTCCACTAGATAGCATGAGGGGGCATCTATGTGTCTGTTAAACTTGCCAGCTTTGTAATGTATCTTATAGTTGAAGGGGCCAGGCAGGCAACCCACCTTTGTTCCAATGCTGTTTCAAGGTAGGCGAGAGGGTTGTTGTCCAGATACACAGAAACATAGAAAAGTGACAGCAGAAAAAAGACTGGGTGGTCCATCGAGTCTGACAATTTTTTTTTGTAATACACGTTTGTATTTCTTTTTTATTAACTTTTTGTCTGACTATAGATGTATGTTTGTCCCAAGCATGAATAATCATCCTTAGATCCAAGGATCAGAGGCAGCACATCCCAGAAATACACAAATTACTTCTAAACACAGAAAAAGTGGATTTTTAAGGCGTTAAAGGGCAATCCTGACAGGGGATGGCCAATTGTTCCAGCAACTGACAGTATTGTTCGACGTTCAGGGAAGACATGGCTACTTGCAACAGGGCACATATGGCTTCTACTCAGGGCCGGTGCAAGGATTTTTGACACCCTAGGCAAAACTTAATTTTGCCCTCCCCTTTGCTCCGCCCCTTACGCCACCCCCTTTGTCAGTGTTAAATGGTTTGATTCAACCCTCTAACTGCTACATCTGCAGGACGGCTTGTTCTTTAAAAAAAAACAATTGACTTACTAGCAGGATCACTAGGTGAAAATAAGAGCAAGAAAACTTAAAAACAAAAAAGAAAACAAATGCAGCCACCCATCTAAGAATTAGTAAGCAGCAGTATAATAAATGTTTTGCTTTGCTTTAATACCACTTTAAGTGCCGGTTCACACTTGTTCGATGCCAGAAATCGCATGTGATTCGCACCATATTGCTGGGCAGATTACATGCAATGTCTGTGCAATGTGATTTCAGTCATACAAACTGTATGGCTAAAATTGCATTGCATTTACACCAAAATGGTGCAGGACCCTGTTTTTGGTTCGCACTGGAATAGGATCGCAATCCAATTCCTGCACCATTTTACAGTTCACACTGCGATCTGCGAACCAATCTGGGGGTGTCATTACCTTTACATTGACACCCCCAGGGTTTCCTGCATCGCACCAGTGTGAATAAGGACTAAACGGATAAAGTTAATAAAGTAATTCTATGATACATCAATGTATAGGAAGATGATGGGAAAGAAGGAGTTTAATTAACAGAAAGGGGTAAATCTATTTCCAGTGCTGGCAGAGAGGGAGGGTCAGGGAGAGAGGGGGGTCAAGGAGAGAGGGGGGTCAAGGAGAGAGAGAGGAGGGTCAGGTGGAGAGAGAGGGGGGTCATGGAGAGAGAGGGGGGGTCATGGGGAGCAGGGGGGAAGGTCATGGAGAGACAGAGGGGAGTCAGTGAGAGAGAGAGGGGGTCAGGGAGATAGAGGGGGCTCAGGAAGAGAGAGAGAGGGGGGTCATGGAGAGAGAGAGGGGGTCAGGGAGAGATGGGGATCATGGAGAGAGAGAGAGAGAGAGGGAGGTCAGGGAGAGAGAGAAGGGTCACGAAGAGAGAGGGGGTTTAGGGAGAAAGAGAGATGGGGTCATGGACAGAGAGAGGGGGTCATGGATAGAGAGGGGGGGTTCATGGAGAGAGAAAGAGGGAGAGAGTGAGGGGGGTCATGGAGAGAGAGGGGGGTCAGGGAGAAAGTGAAGGTGGGACATGGAGAGAGAGGGGGGGTCATGGAGAAAGTGAGGGGGGTCAGGGTGAGAGAGTGAAGGGTCAAGGAGAGAGAGGGGGGTTAGGGAGAGAGAGAGATAAGGGGGGTCATGGAGAGAGAGGGGGGTCAGAGAGAGAGAGAGAGAGAGAGGGGGGTCAGGGAGAGAGAAGGGTCAGGGAGAGAGCGGGGGGTCAGGGAGAGAGAGGAGGGGTCAGGGAGATAGAGATAGAGAGGGGAGTCAGGGAGAGAAAGGGGGGGGGGCTCAGGGAGAGAAGAGGGGTCAGGGAAGGAGAGAAAGGGTCAGGGAGAGAGAGAGAGGGGGGGTCATGGAGAGAGAGGGGGTCAGGGAAAGAGAGAGGGAGAGAGGGGAGTTACGGAGAGAGGGGTGGGTCAGGGAGAGAGAGAGAGGGGGTCATGGAGAGAGAGAGAGAGAGGAGGGTCAGGGAGAGAGAGAGGAGGGGGGATCATGGAGAGAGAAAGGGGGGTCAGAGAGAGGGGGGTCATGGAGATCCAAGGATCAGAGGCACCACATCCCAGAAATAAACAAATTACTTCTAAGAGAGGGGGGTCTGGGAAAGAGGGGGTCATGGAGAGAGAGAGGGGGGTCAGGGAGAGAGAGGAGGGTCATGGAGAGAGAGGGGGGTAAGGGAGAGAGAGAGGGGGGTCATGGAGAGAGAGGGGGGTCATGGAGAGAGAGGGGGATCAGGGAAAGAGAGGGGGTCATGGAGAGAGAGGGGGGTCAGGGAAAGAGAGGGGGTCAGGGAGAGAGAGGGGAGAGCAAGGTCTGGTCAGTGACAGTGCTCACTCACTTGGATTGGTCCCGGGAGCTCCTTGGCTCATTCAGCAGGGTTTCAGTGAGGCAGTTGGCTGCTTCTATTTAATCTTCCCGCCCACCTTTTCTTCACAGGTGGAGCACACAGGAGGGGGAGGGGGGAAGGGATGTGTGTGAAGCTCAGGGCAGGCTGCAGGAATGCTGGCGGTGGAATGGACAGAGCATTGTGGGGAATGGATTCTCTCCACCGTGACCTAGGACACAGCTACACCTCACAAAGTGTCACCTACACTGTACACACAGACTCAGAAAGCAGAGGACAGAACGGCCATCGGAGAAGGGAGGGGGAAGGGAGGAGCCGGTGGATAGGTCTTCCAGGGGACAGGAACTCATTTCTGCACCCCTCACTTCTTCTGCCAGCGGCTCGTCAGTTTCACTGGATGGTTCCCCCACCTTCCCCCCTCCAGGGGCCATGGCTGCGCTCTAGGTGGCAGTGCGCCCTAGGCAACTGCCTGATTCGCCTTGTGGTAGTGCCGGCCCTACTTCTACTCCTGGTTAAGCTCCAGAGATGTAGTGCCTAGGAACCACAGGTCTGCGATTGTGGTGTGACTCAGGAGAGGGAGGAAGGAAGTTCCCAAATGATGAGCTGGATTAGTACCTTATCCCTGTGGATTTTAGACTAGATGCAGGTTGCAAACCACTCCCCTGGCACCCCAAAGTACTTGCGGAGTCCCCTGTTACCGTGGCTCCTTGCAGCTTTTTGTGGGCCCCAACAGGCAGAAACCAGACAATCTCTTGAAGGGGGTGCAGACAACTACCACCTGCTCTGTCTGTCATCTTGCTGCTCGCTGGTAGGCCTTGAAGGATCGGGTCATGTTGAGCCAAACAGCTCACAGGCCACAGTGCCATGCATGTCTACCCAATTGTTCAATCTTGGACAGCAAATGTGGTAGGGCCAGGTCCTTTAGGACATTAATGCCCAAACAAAACTGATTGGAATAGTACAAGCAAACTGGAGTGAAGCTATCGTGATACCAATATTCAAGAATGGGCTGAGATACATACCTGAAAACTACAGGCCAGTCAGCCTAACATGAAGAGTTTGTAAACAATTAAAGGGAATGATAATGGACCATATCCAGGCAAGAAAAGTTTTATTAGCAGTAAGCAGCATGGATTTATGAAGCATTATTCTTGCCAGACCAACCTATTAACATTCTATGAGGAAGTGAGCTGTAATCTGGATAAAGGAGGGCCAGTTGGGGTGGTGTACCTAGACTTCACCAAAGCAATTGACGCAGTACCCCATAAACGCCTTATTCACAAATTGAGCTCTATTGGCGTTGACGATAGTATACAGTATGTACTTAGATAGAAAACTGGTTACAGGGGTGAGTCCAGAGGGTGGTGATAAATAACGTATTTTCTGAATGGTCTGCAGTTATAAGTGGGGTACACGAGAGCTCTGTCCTGGGACCAATCCTGTTTAACTTGTTAATAAATGAGTAGTGGCAGAACTACGAGGATTGCAAAGGTCGCACATGCGACCGGCCCTGGCGTTCCGCCACTGTTGGGGGCCTTAAGAGGCCAAAAAAGGGGCCAATCTGTGTTGTAAAAACCAACTACCTTTTTCCTGTCCATATGTTCGTGACTGGAGAAGAGTGCTATGGCTGTACTCTAGGCTCTGAACTGCCTGACTGCTGCTACTGCTCGAGCTACAGGGGGTGGGTCCAGCAGTGGCAGTGTGGAAGCCCCAATCCCTGGCTAGGAAAATAGTGGTTGACCTGAGTGGAGAAGGATGTGGTGTCCGGTCCCAGGGATCAGGCTGATGTTTAGTGTGCAGACTGGACTCCCCTCCTCCCTTCCCTTCACTGCAAAGATGTGCATCTGCTGAAAGAAGTGACACAGACAAGGAGCCAGTAATCCACAGATAAAATTAACATACCAGGTGAATGCTGGGGCTGTGGCAGGGAGAAAGCAAGCAGGATGGCAATAGGGCGACCATGAGGTCGGCAGTAGGTGGTGTGCTCCGCTCCTCCGAACATTGACATGACAGGAACAGGCTGGTCCGCATAGCATGGATCGATGGCAGCCTTCACTCCTCAAGGCTCTCTGTAGGGGGCACTCTGGAAATACCGTCTTAGCAACTCCAGAGTACCCTTTTACATCCACCAGGGTGCCCCTTAATACAGTAGTACTAAGGGCACACTCTGGAGGATGTAAGGGGGTACTCTGGAGGATGTAAGGGGGCACTCTGGGGGCACAGATGTAAGAGGCCGCTCTGAAGGATGTAAGGGAGCACTTTTGAGACACTGATGTAAGGGGGCACAGATGTAGGGGAGGGCACTCTGAGGGGGCAGAGATGTGGGGAGAGGGCACTCTGGGGGTACTGATTTAGAAGTGCAGTAAAAAAAATGTGCTCCATCAGTACATTTTTAATGCTTTGTCAGTAAAAAAAAAAAGTAATTTGGTGTTGGCAACATGTCACGGGAGTAAAGGACCCTGGGATCAGTGGAAAGGGCCCTGGGCTCAGATGGGGGGGGGGGGAGGGGGGTTTTTGGGGGGAAATGGAAATGTTTTCTTGAACCAGGGCTCTAAAGGTTTTAGTTAGGCCTCTGATATAGAAGTTGGGATAAATAGTTCAATCTCAGTGTTTGCAGACGATACAATGCATGTTAATAACTTCACAGCAGAATATAGAAAGTCTATAGGAGGACCTGGATAAAGTAGAGGGGTGGGCAAACACATAGCAAATGAGGTTAATTGTAGGAACATGTAAAGTCATGCATTTGGGGGCTAAAAATATGAATGCAAGCTAAATGCTCGGAAGAACCTCTGGGGGAATCTAGGATGGAAAAAGATCCGGGGGTTCTGGTTGATGATAGACTCAGCAATAGCATGCAATGCCAAGCTGCAACAAGCAATGCCAGTAGAATATTAGCATGCATTAAAAGTGTATTTACTCCAGAGATAGAACTATATTTCTACCACTTTACAAAACTCTGGTTTGGCAACATCTGGAGTATGCTGTCCAGTTCTGGTCTCCAGCGCTCAGAAGGGAAGTGCTGGAACTGGAGAGAGTCCAGAGAAGAGCAACATTACTAGGACTGGAGGACCTCAGTTATAAAGGAACGATTGCAAACATTACACTTATTTTCTCTAGAGAGGAGACACTTAAGAGGGGATATGATAAATATATAAATGGTGATTCCAGAGATGTGCTTTGATGGATCTGAATTTTCTTTGATTGATTTATTATTACAGATCAGCTACGGTGCATCAAATCCAGTCTTCAATAAAAGGTTCCAGTTCCCCTCATTTTATCGCACTGTCCCTGATGAGAGGGATCAGTTTACAGCCGTCATCCTCTTATTGAAGCATTTTGGCTGGAATTGGGTTGGCATTGCGTCTTCATATGATGAGGACAGTCAGAGAGTCAATACAGAGCTGAGGACTCTTCTCATACAGAACCAGATTTGTGTTGAGTTTGCTGTCACTCTAGATGACAGGTCTGGCGTGACTTACAGTGAAAAAGGATTTAGAAGTTTCTCACGATCAACCTGCAGCGTTGTAATACTGTATAGTAATTCAGTTACTAAACGTTTAGTCACACAGGTAGCCAAGTATTCATCTTTAAGGAGAACCTTTGTATTGTTTGGATCTTTTCAGATATACAACGACTACCTGCCTTACATTGGTCTTAATGGATCTCTTCTAGTCAATTTGCACAGAGGGAATATTCCAGGACTAAAGGATTATCTGCTTGATATGAACCCTGAGAAATATCCTGATAACCCCATGTTACTCAAGGCATGGGATGAACAATTCTCTTGTGTGCCTGAATCTCTAGTGAATATCTCAGATTATATCGCATGTAGAGAGTCTTATAGTTTCCGTTCTCTGGATCCCTCACATTACGATGTGGAGAACTTTCACTACACTTTCAGTTTGTACTCTGCAGCTTATGTGTTGGCATACGCCCTTCATGATACATATATACACAAGAAGATCATTGGGACTAGAACCCAACATTGGCAGCCATGGCAGGTACAAGGAAAATGTTTGAGTAAAAAAAGGATGTTACAATATAATACCTTTGCAATCCAATATTTCAGAACCTATTTTTAAGTTTTATATTTAGGTTAAATAAGATTCAACCATTAGTTCAAGTAAAAAACATAATCTTCTATTCTCAGCACTCTAAACCTGCATTTGATAAAGTGGAATATACAGTATCTCACAAAAGTGAGTACACCCCTCACATTTTTGTAAATATTTTACTCTATCTTTTCATGTGACAACACTGAAGAAATGAGACTTTGCTACAATGTAAAGTAGTGAGTGTACAGCTTGTATAACAGTGTAAATTTGCTGTCCCCTCAAAATAACTCAACACACAGCCAATAATGTCTAAACCACTGGCAACAAAAGTGAGTACACCCCTAAGTGAAAATCTCCAAATTGGGCCCAAAGTGTGAATATGTTGTGTGGCCAACATTATTTCCCAGCACTGCCTTAACCCTCTTGGGCATGGAGTTCACCAGAGCTTCACAGGTTGCCACTGGAGTCCTCGTCCACTCCTCCATGACGACATCACGGAGCTGGTGGATGTTAGAGACCTTGCGCTCCTCCACCTTCCATTTGAGGATGCCTCACAGATGCTCAATAGGGTTTAGGTCTGGAGACATGCTTGGCCAGTTCATCACCTTTACCCTCAGTTTCTTTAGAAAGGCAGTGGTCATCTTGAAGGTGTGTTTGAGGTTTTTATCATGTTTGAATACTGCCCTGCGGTCCAGTCTCCGAAGCGAGGGGATCATGCTCTGCTTCTGTATGTCACAGTACATGTTGGCATTCATGGTTTCCTCAATGAACTGTAGATCCCCAGTGCCTGACTGTAGGCAAGACACACTTGTCTTTGTACTCCTCACCTGGTTGCCGCCACACACGCTTGACACCATCTGAACCAAATAAGTTTATCTTGGTCTCATCAGACCACAGGAGATGGTTCCAGTAATCCATGTCCTTAGTCTGCTTGTCTTCAGCAAACTGCTTGCGGTCTTTCTGGTGCATCATCTTTAGAAGAGGCTTCCTTCTGGGATGACAGCCATGCAGACCAATTTTATGCAGTGTGCGGCGTATGGTCTGAGCACTGACAGGCTGACCCCCCACCCAGGGCCGGTGCTAGACTATTTTGCGCCCTAGGCAAAACCAGCTACTTGCACCCCCCCCCCCTTAATAAGGGAATTCACCATACTGACAGATCATAAACCACTCCTTCAGATCTTTAGCCCTGACAAAGGCATCTCCCAGGCGACTGCGGCCCGTCTTCAATGCTATGCCCTATTCTTGGGAGCATATAGCTACAAAATCCAGTATCGCAGCCATGATGCCAATGCTAATGCGGACGCCATGTCCCGTCTGACAAGGACATTAACAGACTCTTCTCCACCAGTCAAGAGTTGTCGTTACACCAGCCGGTCCTTTCTGTCTTCTGGGGAGGTAGCAGCCCATACAGCCAAGGATACCTTCCTTAAGACAATACTCTCCTGGGTATGGTACGGTTGGCCTGCAACTGTAACACAGGATTATGAACCTTACTTCCGTAGGCGTCTGGAATTAACTGTGGCTGGCAACTGTGTTTTATGGAGAGATCGAGTGATCGTTCCACAGACCCTCCGGAGACACATTCTGGACTTGCTACATACTGGTCATCCCGGGGGCACACGTATGAAACAAAAGGCCCGAGGCTATGTGTGGTGGCCGAACCTAGACTCAGATATCACAACATATGTGAATGCGTGTGCTGGATGTGCACAAACTGCAAGAGACCCTCCTCGAGGGTGCGTCCAGCCCTGGACTTGGCCCACGGTTCCCTGGTTTCGCCTACACTTGGACTTTACAGGCCCAATCAGAGGACACACCTTTTTGATCATTATTAATGCCCATTCAAAGTGGCCTGAGGTCATTCCTGTTACCCAGCCGGCGACTAAGGCGACAATTTCCATACTGTTACATCTCGCTGCTACGTTTGGATACCCCAGAGAAATTGTCACAGACAACGGTGCACAATTCACAAGCCAGGAGTTTCAGAGTTTCCTGACTGCCCACAACATCAAACACAAGTTGACCGCACCTTACCACCCGGCTACAAATGGTCAAGCAGAAAGGTTTGTACAGACCTTCAAACGCTATTTCAAAGCTACTGTGGCTACAAGTAAACAACAGTCCCTGTCACCCCAGCAGCTGGACTCCTTCTTTTCTGCTTACAGAACCACACCACATGCAACCACTGGGAAAACTCCAGCTGAACTTCTTTTGGGTCGGCAGCCATGGACTGTTTTGGACATGCTCCGCCCTCAAACGGTCCAGGAACATGTACGGCAGTCCCAAGACAAGAGGGTCGAACACGACGAGATTCCCCGGTTTATAGCCCAGCAAAAGGTATGGGCTAGATCTTTTGGCGCTTCCAACACTCGTTAGCTTCCTGCTATCGTCGCAGAGACTTTGGGACCCAAAATGTATAGGGTCTGCCTGGAAGATGGTTCCATTTGCAGACGGCATGCGGACCAATTGCATCCTTGTTCTCAGCTGCCCAAATCCCTGATATCGGCTGCACCTCCAGTGTCTCAAGGATATGCTCCTACTGCATTGAGACTTATGCTTGGGGGGACTCTGAACTTTTGAACTCAGCTCCAACAGAGCCCTCCAGCCCTGGTCCAGAGGTCTGTTCACCCTCTGAGCTAGGGGATCCCCTCTTGGCCCCGCCGGTGTCCATTCCGACCAACCCTGCTTCCTCCGGCTCCAAGGCCCTGGGTGCCCGTCCTCAACGACGCTGTCGCCCTCCTGACCGGTTTCAGCTGCAAGACCGGTTACGAGACTATCGATGGGCCCGCCGAAAGTGATCCGCTGCCATTTTCTCCCGGTAGCGTCCCTGGAAGTTGTTCTCACATCCGGACGCGGAAGAAGCCATGTAAATCTCCTGAGTTGGAGGACTGCATGGGATAATTATTAGTTACTGTTTTATGCCTGTTCTCGTTTTGTTGTGTTTTTTTTTGTTGTTGTTTTTTTAGGGATGAATGGAAGGTGTTATACCTGAAGGGTTTCACGTGTACTGTTTCTTTAAGGCTGGCTCCACCCAGGAGTGATGACAAGGGTCAAGGGGCAGAGGGGCCATCTTAGAGACATGTAAGGGATGCATTGATATACAGAGCTGTCCTGTAATGCATGTTGTAGTGTACAGTGAGTCCTGAATAAACATCCGTTGTTCCAGACAAGAGTCCTGTGTCTCTCACAACACAGAGAATATAACAATCTACGTGAAGCATATAATTTGGTACGAATCCGGGAAGGTGACGAGTGGAAGACTGCATTTCGCACTCGTTTTGGGCACTTTGAGTACCTTGTAATGCCCTTTGAACTTTGTAATGTCCCGGCCACCTTCCAACATTTCATTAATGACATTTTCCGAGACTTTCTGGACTTATTTGTCATCGTATATCTTGACGATATCTTGATATTTTCTGTTACCTTAGAGAATCATCATGAGCGTGTAAGGAGTGTGTTGGCCCGACTCAGGCAACATGGCTTTTACGCAAAACCCGAAAAGTGTGAATTTGGCCGACAGGACATTCAATTCCTGGGTCCGCAAAAGGTGTCTGCCATTTTACACTGGCCAGCCCCCACAGACAAGAAAGGGGTACAACGGTTTGTGGGGTTTGCAAATTTTTATCGGAAATTCATCAAGAATTTTTCTGCAATTATATCCCCTATCACCCAGCTGACCAGACAGGGTATTCGATTCCAGTGGACACCTGAGGCACAAACCGCTTTTGAAACCCTAAAAACCCTGTTTACTTCCGCACCTGTGCTCCGACACCCTGACCCTGCTTTACCTTACGTCCTGGAGGTGGAAACTTCTGAGTCAGCAGTTGGAGCAGTATTATCCCAACGCCAAGGAGCCAAGGCCCTGTTACATCCCGTTGCTTTTTTCTCACGCAAACTGTCTCCCGCAGAAAGGAATTACGACCCGGCTTGTCTCACCACGCTCCTGTCTTCTCCCAATCTGATTATCTGGCCAGTGAGGGTTCTGCCAGCCTACCCTGCTATCCTGACTCCTGCCTCCAGCACTAGTTGCCTGCACACCTGCTTATCCACTGGATCTACCTGGCTATCACTGTCCATGGACACCATCCTGCTTCCAGCTTACATTAGGCACTCGTGCTACTCTACACTCCGGCACCTCCTGTCTGCACTATCAGGGGCCCTGAGTCAGAGGCGTAAGAGAGACCTTCCTCACCGTTCAGGCTCACCTTAAGGTACGTGATAAGAAGGCGGCCGGCTGACCGATGCCTTTAAACAGTTCTTTAGTCCTCAGCAGCACCCAGGGCTGTTAGGTTTAAGCAACCATCGGCAGCGTCTCCATCTTATGGTGCATGATTATCTAGGCGCAAGAGCAGACTTGGAGACATTTCCAGCTGAGCATCATCTGGGTTATTGGGTCTTGAGGATGAACAACTGACCAGAACTTGCTCAATATGCAATGGAGCTACTGGCATGTCCTGCTTCCAGCGTGCTTTCCAAATGGATGTTCAGTGATGCTGGAGGTTTTGTGATGGACAAAAGAGTGCATCTGTCCACAGACTCTGTTGACCAGCTGACGTTTATCAAAAGGAATCAGTCCTGGATCAACAGCAGCTATTAAGCCCCTGATGATGATGTAACTGATTGGATTTGCTAGGGGTCTACCATCCCTTGAAGACTTTATGCTGCCTATCCTATTCCTCTACCTTTATTCTGCTAGCTTCCAGCAATGTTTTTGGTTAAGGTCACCACCAACCCCCAAGGCCTAATTTTTCTGCACTTGTATGACAGGTGCATACAATTTAAATTTTGTATGTCATTTTTAACAGCACACCCTGTCCCTGTGCCCTGTGCCCAGCAAGAGTAGCTGTGAGGGGTTACGGTGTTCAGACACCACCAACACCAATGGTCCAATTTTTGGCACCTGTATGACAAGAACATGCGATTTCAAATTTGTATGGAATTCTTACCAGCAGGTCTCGTTCCTGCGCCCAGCAAGTGTAACTGTGAGGGGTTGGTTAGGGTGTTCAAGCACCAGCAACACCAAAGGCACAATTTTTGGCACCTATATGACAAGTACATGCAATTTCAAATTTGTATGCAATTCTTACCAGTAGGTCCCGTTCCTGCACCCAGCAAGAGTAACTGTGAGGGGTTGGTTACGGTGTTCAGGCACCACCAACAGCAAAGGCCCAATTTTGGTCACCTGTATGACAAGTACATGCGATTTCAAATGTATATGGAGTTCTTACCAGCAGGTCCCATTCCTGCGCCCAGCAAGAGTAACTGTGATTGGTTGGTTACGGTATTCAGGCACCACCAACAGCAAAGGCCCAATTTTGGGCACCTGTAGGACAAGTACATGCGATTTCAAATTTGTATGGAATTTTTACCAGCAGGGCCCGTTCCTGCACCCAGCAAGAATAACTGCGAGGGGTTGCGGTGTTCAAGCACCACAAACACCCAAGGCTCAATTGTTCTGCACCTCTATGACAATTGACGAGTACATGCGATTTCAAATTTGTATAGAATTTTTACCAGCAGGGCCCGTTCCTCCGCCCACAAAGAGTAACTGTGAGGGGCTGGTTTCGGTGTTCGGGCACCACCAACACCAAAGGCCCAATTTTTCTGCACCTGTATGACAAGTACATGCGATTTCAAATTTGTATTGAATTCTTACCAGCAGGTCCCGTTCCTGCATCCAGCAAGAGTAACTGCGAGGGGTTAGGGTGTTCAGGCACCACCAACAACCAAGGCCCAATTTTTCTGCACCTGTATGACAAGTACATGCAATTTGAAATTTATATTTATATTTGTATATGACATTTTGTTTCTTTAAAAAAGTCAGTATTGCTGCAGCAGGCTACATACATCGTAGAGATTCACTACTTTACAGGCACATTCAGGGGACCCCCCAGGCCCGATATTTGAAGGAATCTTTCATTTTTAAAGTTTCACTTTAAGCCTCATTAAAATCAGTAAATAATTGCTCCTTTAAAAACGATCGCTTTTAAAAACTTTTTTTTCATTGCTACATGTTCCCCAGGTCAGGACCCGGACCCCCATATACTTTTTTGGGGCAATAACCTGCATTTAAGCCTTCAAAATGAGGCCCTTTGATTTTTGAGGTTCGAGTCCCATAGACTTCAATGGAGTTAGTTTGTTCTAACAAAGTTTTCCTCTGTTCGTGGTGTTCTGGTGCTCGGCTCATCACTACTTACTATGATCACATACTCAGAGCAGCAACTAAGGTCGAGGCACCCAACCAAATTAAGTGAACCCAAGAGCTGACAGATGCCTTTAAAACCTTGAAGTCCTCTTTAGTTTCCTCTCTTACACTGGGCTTACCTTGTTATACGTCACCTTTTCATGTGTATGCTCGAGATAATTGTACAAACATGGCAGTGGTGGTCGCCCAGGAACACGGGAGGGGAGCTATGAGACTGTAGCCTATTTTTCCAGAGTAGTTCCTCTACCGGTACAAGGCATGCCAGCGTGTCTATGTGCACTTGCTGTTTGCGCGATGGGGTGGAAACGTTTATGTCAGTAACACTGGGACATGAAACTATTTTACATACTACTCATCATGTACTACAGCACATGTATTAAAAAATTTGACTACTCAACCCATGACGGCCCAACAAGCATCTGGTATGAAGTTATTTTGACTTTGACCAGTAACTTGTCTATTAACAGCTTGCCTACCGCCGCACGACTATTTACTGCGGCGGTCAGCTCCTCACAGGCAAAGTGATGTAGTACTACGTCGCTCGCCTGTGAGGCTCTAGGGGGCGAGCGCACGCTGCAGGCGCGCTCCCGCCCCCGCTCTTTCCCTAAGCAGTCCGTGCGAGTGACCGGCGGACCCGACGTCTGCCGGTCACTCGCAATCTCCCCGTGGAGAGGGAGAAAGGCAGGCGGCTAATGTAAATTCTCATTCTCCCCTGTGTAATAACAGAGATCATACGGTCCTGCTATGTAGGATCGTATGTCTCTGTTGTTACACCACTAGCCACACCCCTTTACAGTTAGAAGAACGCCCCTAGGGACACACTTAACCCCTTGCTCTCTAATAATGTTAACCCCTTCCCTGCCAGTGTCATATTTTCAGTAACAGTGCATATGTATAGCACTGATTACTGTAGTAATGTCACTGGTAAAGTGTAAAAAGTGTAAAAAATGTCAGTCAAGGGTCCGATCTGTCTGCCGCAATGTCGCAGTCCCGCAAAAAAAATCGCAGATCGCCGCCATTACTCGTTAAAAAAAAAATACCAAAAATGACAAAAATCTTTCCTTTAGTTAGTAAACGCAATAACTTTTGCGCAAACCAATCAAAATACGCTTATTGCGATTTTTTTTTACCAAACATATGTTGCAGAAAACAAATTGGCCAAAAATGTTAAAAAAATGTAATTTTTTCTTTTTTTTTTTTTTGGGAATTTCATATAAAGAAATGTGAAAAATATTGTTATTTTTGCAAAATTGTCGCTCCTTTTTTTGTTTATACCGCAAAAAGTAAAAATAGCACAGGTGATCAAATACCACCAAAAGAAAGCTCTGTTTGTGGGAAAAAAAGGACGTCAATTTCATTTGGGTACAGCGTCGCACAACCGCGCAATTGTCCGTTAAAGTCACGCAGTGCCGAAATCGCAAAATAGGCCCTGGTCAGGAAGGGGGTAAAATCTTCCGGGGCTTAAGTGGTTAAATATGCTCCCCAACTTCAGGCCCCATAGCTCTTCTTAATGGAAGGCTAGGTGTTAAAGGTGAAGAAGATTCCCCACCAGAAGAACATGACTGTGTACAGGTTATTCATGAGGAAACCACACCCAGAGCAGACATATTGCAAGATCCCCAACCAGGTAGTATAGACATTTTTGTAGATGGCTTGTGTACTAGACCAAATGACAACACATACTTACCTGGTTATGCTGTTATACAAATCCCAGATATTGTGTGGGAAGCCATAGCCATTTGCCATTGTTTAGCACAAGCTGCAGAGTTGATTGCTTTAACCCGTGCATGTCAGTTATTTTAAGGAAAAGATGTAAAGATTTACACGGATTCTAAATATGCTTTGGGTGTGGTACATGATTTTGCCAAAATCTGGCAAAGAAGACGGTTTGTAGCAACTGAAGGGAATTTCACACACTTCATTGGTGAATGATTTTCTAGAGGCCATACAGAAACCCTTTACTGTTGCAGTGATAAAATTATTATTTAATATTATTATTAATATATAGGATTTATATAGCGCTGACAGTTTACGTAGCACTTTACAACTTGAGGGTAGACAGTACAAATACAATACACTATAATACAGTAGGTTGATGTCTCCTTTTGAAATTTTGATGGGAAGACTCTTGCCCACACCTTGGACAAGAGGTCCGATGGTATTAATGCCATGTGATTTGGAGCAGATTCAGGAAGAATATGTTGCAAATCTTATGCAGCTTTTGAATGGCATCTACGGTGATGTGCCTCTTTCTTTTCCTATTTCTTCACAGAAATCAACACATCCATTTAAACCTGGAGATCGAGTAGTAGTTAAAGCACTCCACAAGCACAAGGTTACAGATCCACCGTATGAGGAGCCAACTGTGGTGACTGCCGTAACAAGAACTGCAATCCTAATGACCGATTCTCAAGCCTGGATTCATGCTTCTAGAATGAAAAAGGTCCCAGAGGATCCTAGGCAGGGCCGGCCTTAGGGGTGTGCGAGCCGTGCGGCCGCACAGGGCGCCATGGGCAACATGGGCGCCGTGCGGCCATCACAGCTCACAGAAGATCAGGCACAGCGGGAGGTAAGCGGCGACCGCAGCCTGGACAGGGTTAACACAGGCTGCGGCCGCCGCTTACCTCCCGCTGTGCCTCGCTCACCTCACCTACTGCAGCGCTGACAGTCTGAGGCGAGCTGTGTATCACACACAGCTCAGCCTCCGAAGCACCACGGTGAGAGATTCCCTCGTCCCTGCAGGGATCGTCAGCTCGTCCTCGCCCCGCCCTTCTCCTCCTCCTCCTACCCCGCCCACACTCCCCGGGGATGTGTGGGCAGGAAGTTTAAAGAAAAAAAAAAAAAAAAGCTGCAGAGTGCAGACAGCGCTGCGTGAGGTCTCCTTCAAAAAATGTAAGGGGGGTCTCTGATGTGGGGGGCTCTGTGTGAGGGGGGCTCTGATGTGGGGGGCTGTCTCTGATGTGGGGGGCTGTCTCTGATGTAAGGGGGCTTTTTGTGGGGGGGGTCTGTGATGTAAGGGGGCTCTCTGATGTGGGGGGGGGCTCTGATGTAAGGGGGCTTTTTGTGGGGGGTCTGTGATGTAAGGGGGGCTCTCTGATGTGGGGGGGGGCTCTGATGTAAGGGGGCTTTTTGTGGGGGGTCTGTGATGTAAGGGGGGCTCTCTGATGTGGGGGGCTCTGATGTAAGGGGGCTTTGTGTGTGGTTCTGTGATGTAAGGGGGCTCTCTGATGTAAGGGGGCCCTGTGTGTGGGGTCACTGATGTGAGGCGGGCTTTGTGTGGGGGGTCTCTGATGTGAGGGGGGCTCTGTGTGGGGGTCTCTGATGTGAGGGGGGCTCTGTGTGGGGGTCTCTGATGTGAGGGGGGCTCTGTGTGGGGGTCTCTGATGTGAGGGGGGCTCTGTGTGGGGGTCTCTGATGTGAGGGGGGCTTTGTGAGGGGGGCTCTGTGTGGGGGCTCTCTGATGTAGGGGGGCTCTAAATTAGGAGGGACTTTGTGTGTGGGGTCTCTGATATAAGGGGGGCTAAGTTATTAGTGATCATAAAAAAGAAAAGTCAAAGTGCAAAAAAGGTGCAAGAAAATGCGCGGGGGGGGGGGGCGCCACGGGATTAGCTCGCACAGGGCGCCTGATCACCTAAGGCCGGCCCTGATCCTAGGATACAAGGCACAGACAAAGGGGGTGAAGTAGGTGTAAAAATCCCTGAAGTAGATGAACAAGAGAGTGAAGCAGGTGTACAAGTCTCTGAAACAGACGAATCAGAAGACACAGGGCAAGATGTCGATTCTCAGTCCCCAGACATCTTGGAGGTTCTTCCTATTGATAGGCTTTCTTTCACTGACAGTTTTCTTGCCTGTATGGGTGATTAGTACCTGTTACTATCATCCATAGGACTTACCTCTCTGTCCCAGAACTGTGCAATACAACTGGACTCACTATCGACCAGCAAGAGACTTAACATCAGTAGACACCACATCTCTTACTGATAAGATGTTGTTGTTACAATTCAAATATAGCTATGCATAAAAGTCAGGGTATGATAAATGTTGGGTTTGCAGTAAATTACATCCTAGTACAATGAGGATTCCTTTAATGGCTGCGACAGTGAACATCACTTCTTTTTTGAATGGCACCCCCGCAATAAGTATACAAGACATATCAGGAGTCCAGGGAAATGAATCAATTTCCTTTCCTATAATCACTCAAATTTATCCCCCAAGCTGGGGTTTTAGATTAGGAAATGAGTCAAATAGGAGAGAGGAAATGTGTCAGAAGTCAGAGTTCAATATATCTCTAAGCCCGGACTTATCTTCTATGTTTAATATTTCTAGCAAAGACTTAAATGCCACAATTGGGTCCATAATAAACGAAACACACCACTACATAATTCATCTGGTAGGGTTTTGACAATACTTATTTTATCGAGTTTTTCTGACCAAGTAAAAAAGGCGCTGGGCTTGCGCCCTTTCACATTAGGTAATAGTTTGTTTATCTGGTGTGGTAAGGTATGTTACCCATGGATCCCTATACAAGAGAGAGGATGGTGCTATCTGGCCTCTCTGGTTCCAGTTATGCAGATAATTGGGAGTGGGGGTCTTGCCATGTATTACAAGCAAGTAAACATCTAAAATATCCCCTTAAACATGTAAATAAGAGAGAACTCTTTAATAAAGGGGACATGGCATGGCATGGTTCCCATCATGGACAGGATGGGGAATTGAGTAAATGAAAAGATTAAACAAGTATTCAGTTATAATGGATGAGATATTAAATAAAATGTCAGAAGACATTGCCCTGCTTAATCGGGAATAAAGGGCTTTACGGAAACAGTAAAGGTTACATGAGCGGGCAATTGAGTCTATGGGAGCTGCACTTACTGGTCTCTGTGAAGTAACAGAAGATTATGAGGGTTGTACATGGATTCCTGATACAAGCATGGAAGTGCCTGATTATTATGAATAATTGATCAACATAGAAAGGAGGTAGCAGGACTTCAGGCAGAAGTCAGGAAAATTATTAAAGCGGAGTTCCGGGCACAAAATCGATATTTTTTTTTTGTGCCCGTCCGCTAGTTCAGCATAACCTGAAAAGGAATTGCATAGTTAGGTTTTTTTTTTTTAAAAAAACTCACCTTGTAATTGACGATCGTAAATACTCACCTCAGGGTACTTCCTCCCTCAGCGCCGCGGCTCCGCTGTCACTTCCTGCGCTGCGATGATTCCTGGGAGCTGAACGTCATCGCTCCCAGGAATCAATGCGACGGCACCGGCCCCGCTCGTCACTTCCGGGCGATGCCGCATTCCCCTGCTAAACAGCTTCTGGGCATGCCCAGAAGCTGTTTAGGAATGTGGCGCCGCACCGGAAGTGACGAGAGGGGCCGGTGCAGGCGCATTCTGGGACAAGAAGACGCGGAAGAAGACACAGAAGAGGACCGCGCCGGCTTCAGCTGCCCACAAGAGAGATGGCAACGCTGGAGAAGAAATTTTATAAGTAAGTATTTCTTCTTGCAGGTAAGTGCGAACCGGGACAGATCAGAGGCTATCCATTGTGGAATGTGCTAGCCCTGACTGTCCCGGGGGTATGTTTATTGAAAAATGACTTCTGTGCCCGGAACTCCGCTTTAATAATGGCTGGAATCTTTTAAGGGATTGGGAAGTTTTGGAGATTTTTTTGGATCTGTATTATCATGGTTTAGACAAGTCAGAATGTTTATTTTAATGCGTTTATTGCTTCTTCCCTTTTTATATTTGCTTGTAAAGATAGGCCAATGCATTTATAGGAAGGCAACACAAGATGATGCATATTGGAGACAAGATTTATAGTTGTCACTTATTTGACAAATGGAAGGCAATGTTGGAATTAGGATTTATTTAAATGTTATATAGTTATGCGTAATGCTTAATTGAATGGTTGGAGTTATGCTTTACCTTTTCAATTTTACTGAAAATCTCTCGCTTTGTAACTTAGACATTTTTGCTGTTGAGGATATAAATTTCCTCCCATTGTTGTGAGAATATTATTTGGTTGCACAGTATTTTGCTATTCTGAGATGTTTCTTTCCTGAGTTTGCTCTCCTGTTATATATACATCTGTTTCCTACTATGTATACTGTAAGTTATATCCATTTTTCCTTAACCACTTTACCACTAGAGCATTTTGCTGTCTTACGTCTGGGCCACTTTTTGCTATTCGGCGCTGTGCGAATTTAACTGACAATTGCGCGGTCGTGCAACGCCGTAGCCAAACGAAATTGACGTCCTTTTTTTCCCACAAACAGAGCTTTCTTTTGGTGGTATTTGATCACCTGTGCAATTTTTACTTTTTGCGCTATAAACAAAAAAAGAGCGTTTATTTTGAAAAAAAACAATATTTTTAACATTTTTTTATATGAAATTCCCCCCAAAAGAGATGTAAAAACCAATTTTTTTTTAAATTTTTGGCCAATTTGTTTTCTGCTACCCATGTTTGGTAAAAAAAATTGCAATAAGCGTATTTTGATTGGTTTTGCGCAAAAGTTATTGCGTTTACTAACAAAGGGAAAGATTTCTGTCATTTTTGGTGTTTTTTTTTCTAACGAGTAATGGCGGCGATCTGCGATTTTTTTTGCGGGACTGCGACATTGTGGTGGACAGATCGGACCCTTGACTGACATTTTTGACACTTTTGGGGGTACCAGTGACATTACTACAGTAATCAGTGCTATATATATGCACTGTTACTGTAAAAATGACACTGGCAGGGAAGGGGTTAATTTTATTGGAGAGGGAGGGGTTAATGTATGCCTGGTGCTTACTGACGTGTGGGGGGGGGAGGTGACTGAGTGAGACAGGGACAGATCGGATGTCCAGCTATGCTGAACACTCCGATCTGTCACTTCCTGTCACTTAGGAGATCCGCCCGCTTGTGTTTACACAGGCGGGCGGATCTCCACACTAGATCCCCGACGATCGGGGCAGAGCAGCGGCGATCGCCGCTGCTCCTCCCCTGGCCCGACTCCCGCTGTGAATGAAAACAGCGGGAGCGCACCTCCGGCGGCGCGCGAGCGCCGCCTACAGGGGAGGAGTCTGGCGACGTAGGTCTACGTCGTCAGACGGGAACGAGCCACTTTGCCGCAGTACTATTCAAGTACTCAATGGTAAAGTGGTTAAATATTATATGTATATTTTTAGTTGGTCTGGGAAAATAATGTCACTTCCCCTTTATGAACTGTATATAAGCTGTCCTAACCAGAATGCTGTTGAATACAGGCTGGAAGACCATACCTGTCTTGATGTCTTATTTCCGAGTGCTCATAAATTCTTTACAGGTTGAAGGGAGGCTGACCAGAAGAAGTATACCCCACCAAGGGCTATTACCTTTCAACTACCATCCTCAAATCCTCTGCCAGGCCTAGGCTTTCATTACAAATCCCAACTAGGTTACACCACCTCACAGCAGATAGCCTGCTAAGAAATATCAACGACAAACTACTAAATCACTACTTTCCGCTGACTTTTCCCTGTAAAAAAATCCCACCCCATTCCTCTATCCCTCTTAATAGGCAAGTTAGCAGGTTCTTCCTTGCCCCAGGTATACCCTATGCCCCCCCCCCTTCACCCCACACATCACAGACCCATCATTCTACATATACTGATAGCAGAAGTCACCCCACTACTAGGGTGAGTTTCCCCCCCTATACATACCTCCCTTTGTACTCCATAACACCTAAATACACCCCCTGACGCCTGCTCTAAACCCCCCCCCCAGACCCTCTATAACATAAATCCTCTACGACATTCTTTGGCAAACACACCAAATAACCTTATAAACAACATAAATGACTAATATGCCACAAAGAGGACAAGACTCCAAAACTCTGAAACTGATATTGATTAATGCCAAAGATCTGAATATACCAGGAAAAAGATCGCAACAACTATTAACTCTAATGAAGAAACAAAAAGCAGATATTGTTCTTATCCAAGAAACGCACTTTTGAATGGACCAAACCCCTAAATTGACTAATCATTCCTTCCACGCTACCAACTGCCAAACAAAAACTAAGGGAGTATCTATACTTATTGCGAAACATTTACCCATAAACATTACTAATACTCTTGCTGATAGCGAAGGAAGATACCTTTTAAAAAAGGTAATCTATACAACAAACCAATTACAATAGCAAATATATATATTATTAGTGCCAGACTCCAAATGTCAATAGGCCAAGAGAGCTCTCGCCACATCCCTAATATATATAGACACAAAAGGAAAAACCTGGTGTTCCAAAACAACGGACCCTGAGATGGCCCCACAGGGACCCGTGTGTATGAGCAGGATACACCAAAAATGGGACTTTCAAGGCGGAGTTCACTTGGCATTGGTAGATAAATGATAAGAAACAATTGGATAAAAATACAATAATTTTATTATTACATATATAACATGAAGTGAAAACCAACAACGATGCATGAGCATCAATACAGACATAGAGATTTGTGCAATGTAAAAAATTTTATTTTTTTTTTAAAGAACCATGTCCTAGAATGACAAGGTCACAGAGTCACCCAGGTCCAACATGTTTCGCCACCTTTATGGGCTTCTTCAGGGACCAAAAATGTTGGTGACCTCCGGATAGGTTCACTATTATAAAATCCAGGGCACAATTAATAAGTCAGCAACCAATGGCATGGTCTGCAGGTCTCCCCGGGGAGTGCTCACACTCCTGGACCGAGTCCGGATGAATACGTCCTCATAATGTGGTGGATACTGGACCGGACAATGCCAGACAGCGGGAGTTTATACAATGGTCAGCAATAGAAGATGACAGTTAAATCGCTGCCTCCAGATCGTCCAAGAACACGTGCATCCGCGGTCCAGCAGGTAACACCGCCTGTAGTCGTGACCTGAGTATGAGGACGTATTCATTTTTTACATTGCACAAATCTCTCTGTCTGTATTGATGCTCATGCATCGTTGTTGGTTTTCACTTCATGTTATATATGTAATAATAAAATGATTGTATTTTTATCCAATTGTTTCTTATCATTTATCTACCTATGCCAAGTGAACTCCGCCTTTAAAGTCCCATTTTTGGTGTATCCTGCTCATACACACGGGTCCCTGTGGGGCCATCTCAGGGTCCGTTGTTTTGGAACACCAGGTTTTCCTTTTGAGCAAATATATATATGTATATTTCCTGAACACGAAAAAAACCTCATTCCCTAATTCAGTCTCATCACAACTTTCCACCTTCAAAACAGGGATCCTGATTATTGGAGGGGATTTGAACATTCCTCTTCAACCCATGCTAGACACATCCACTGGCACTACATCTATTCCCTATCGAGCCCTGAAAAGGATTAATCTCTCCATACAAGAACGTCAAGTTCATGAAACCTGGCATACTCTAAACCCACACACCAGAGACTACATTAATTTTTCTGAACCACATAACAAATTCTCTAGACTTGACTACTTCTTCCTATCACAAACAGACTTACATTTATTAAAAAAATTCCATCACTGAGCCAATGATCCTATTAGACCACAACCCAATTACCATGACTTTGACTATACCTGCTCATGAAGCATATTCTAAAATTTGGCGGATAGACACTTCGCTACTTACAGACAAAAAAATGGCCAAATAATTTGCCTTATGCCTACAAACATAATTCAAAGAAAACATTGACCCTTCTCTATCTCCTATCTTGATCTGGGAGGCGCACAAATGTGTAATAAAGGGAGAATTTATAGCAGCAGCATCCCACAGAAGAAAAGAAAATCAAGCCCAGATTGATAAAATTGTGTTGCCTGGACCCAGCTCTTCCCTTTATCCTCCAGCTGGACGCATCTGAAGTAGCTACGAGAGCCATGCTCTCTCAGTGTCAGGGCCCAAAGGCCCTGCTTCACCCAGTAGCCTTTTGCTCCAGGAAGATGAATCAGGCCGAGAGAAACTATGACATGAGTGACAGAGAACTCCTAGCAATTAAAGTCACCCTCGAAGAATGGCGGTACCTGCTGGAGGGCGCTAACCACTCAGTTATGATTTTTACAGATCACAAAAATCTGGAATATCTAAGTTCTGCAAAACGCCTAAGACCTTGACAATCCAGATGGGTTTTATTCTTTTCTAGATTTAATTTCCACTTGACATACCACTGAGGTTCCAAAAATGGGAAAGCCAATGCCCTGTCCAGGATGTTCCCCGAATCTACCGAATGTGCTCCTCCAAGCACCATCTAATCTGTCCAAAATATTTTGCTGATTTAACCCAGCCTAAAGGCATCCATTGAACAAGCTTCTGTATCTTGCCCTGAATCCAAACATGATTTATTAAGGAGGCTGGATGGATTACTTTGGCACCAGGACAAAGTCTTCGTATCTCAGGAAGCAAGGTCTCTGGTTCTAAGGACATTCCACAGCCACCAACTTGCAGGGCACTTCGGGGCCGGTAAAACTAACTTCCCTCTGGAAGATTCACAACCATCCTGGTTGTGGTAGACCGACTATCTAAAATGGCCCACTTCATACCAATGATTGGTACTCCCTCTGCGGCCGAAATAACTCACACTTTTATCAAGGAGATCATCAGCCTTCACAGACTCCCAAAGAACATAGTCTAAGGCCAGGGGGTGCAATCTACCACTAGGTTTTGGAGAGCCCTTTGTAAAAACTTAGAATTGGAACTGTGCTTTTTCCAAGATGACTGGGCATCCCTGCTCCCACTGGCAGAATTTGCCTATAATCACTCTGTCCATTCAGCTACGAACCAGTCCCCATTCTGGGCCAATTATGGATTCCACCCTGCTTCCCTGCCTGAAACTATGCCTGAAACTTCTGTACCCTCCTTGCAGGACAGACTTGTTTTCATACAAAACAATTATCAGGTCCTCCGGTAGTCCATACAGAAAGCCCAAGTGGATTATAAAAAACACTTTGATCGGAAACGGAGGGGGAATCCTTCCTTCAAGGTAGGTAACAAAGTGTGGCTGTCTACTGCCAAACTGAAATTGGCCTGCCCTTCGCAGAAACTAGGGCCAAGGTATATTGGCTCCTTTCGGATCAAATGGGAAGTAAACCCAGTGGCGTATGAACTGTCTCTGCCTGACTCATAAAGTATCCATCCGGTCTTTCACACCTCCCTGCTGTAACGGAACCGCCGACCCACACTGTACTTGTGGTCTTCCGTCAGTATACGGCTTCCTTGCAGTCATGAACATACAGTATATACCAGATTTTCCCAGCCGCCCTCATACAAAGCTAGCCAACAGCTTAGCTTGTACTGGAATCCCACTTTATTGAACAGTCACACAGAATTTATATACAGCATGGACCTCCCCCTCCTGATCAAATTACCACACACATGGCAGGGGTTGCCTGATTACATTATCATATGCAGAGGAAATTGTATACAGAAACAGAATTAACCTGAACTAATTATCTAGCCACCTGGGAAGAACAATGTGAGCTCATTAACATTTAACAATGGGACAGGCAGACTTAACACAATACACATCCCACCTCAAAACAGACAATAGGACAAGACTACCAATGACAGTCTGTCCGTCTCCTACAACGAAGTACATGGAATACACATCTACGAATTGCTATGGCTATTTAGGAGTCAGACTTCATGGCAACAGGCTATAGGTCTCACAGTGCAAAGTGGGACCAAATCCCCATATTCCCTGAGAGATATTGCCGACAAACATCACTGTCCCACTCAAAGCAATCCACACTATTAGTTGTCTGTCTTTCACTCCCAGTGACGGTGAGTACCGTCACACCTGCTTCAACCAACTGTTCCAGATCCATTTCCAGGGAGAGCAGAGCCACCTCTGCCACCAGTGACTTTTGGAGAGGACACATAATTTGAGGTAGACTGCATCATGGACTGCAGGAAGCGAGGGAGACAAACCCAATTCCTTATTAAATGGAAACAGTATCCACCCGAAGAAAGCTCCTGGGAACCCGAAGCCAATGTAAATGCCCCCAGACTCCTATGAGAGTTTCAGGCCAAATACCCAGAGAAAATTGCCCAAATGGGCTTCCAGAGGCTTCCCATCGGGGGCACTGTCAGTGCACAGACTGCAGGAGAAGGACTCTAGGACCCAGCATCTCTACCAGTACTTCACCTGGGCCTTTATAAGGAAGCCTGCCAGTGATTTAATTTGCTGGTTGATCTTCAGCTCCTCCGGTGCATTATCTCAGTGATATTCCTGTTCCTGTGTCTCCTGTTACGTACCCGGCTTGTCCTTGACCTGTCTCCTGCTTGCTTCCTGTGTTCGACCTCGGCTATCCACCTGACCACGTCCGCTCTGATACCCACCTGGCTCCTGATCTAGGCTTCCTACTGACCACGCTCCAGTCTCAGCATTAGCTGAGTCCTGCAACCCCTCACGGGCGCCACCTGTCTGCTGATTCTACGCCAGCACACCAGCTGTACTCTGGAACCTATTGCACACAGTCCAGCAGGCAACCCATGCTACTTTGGGCCTGACTTCTCCTCTTTTCACCCTCAGGGGGTCTGGAACTTAGCCGCAAGGGAAGCCCTCTCTCTCCATTGGCCTCCAGCACCAGGTATGTGATATTTCCCCTTCTCATGGTATACACAATCTATTACATATCTGGGTATACAATTGCCCAGCTACCTAGATGACTTGTATCGACTTAACTATATACCCATACTAAAAAATATTGAACAAGATCTTCAGAGCTGGCACAAAGGCATATTTTCTTGGTCTGGCAGGGCCGCCATAATAAAAAAAAATATCTTTCCCCGTATCTTATATGTTCTACAGACATTTCCTATCAAAAACTTTCTTCACTTCCTATAGGAGGGCTTATACACTTTTTGTCTGGGGCCACAAACGTCACAGATTCAGATACAAGCTACTCACATTACCTAAGCTAAAAGGTGGCATTGGTCTACTAGACATTTATAAATATTATATAGCTTGTCACCTTACAAGAATTGCAGACTGGAATTTACATGAAAAAACTAAAGCCTGCAGGGCGTGGCCTGGAGCGGCATGCTGTAGGACGCGAGTGAGCAGAGCTCCGTCGGCATACGATCCTTTTCTCACTAATCCTGCGTCCCGAGATCCTTATCTGGGCTCCCCGCACTTGTCATTCCTCCCTGGACACCCTGCAACATGTCCCCGCCAAATAAATCACCGGATACCCTTGCCAAACTGGATAAATATCGTCGTACTGATAAAGACTCCTCTTCAAAAGATGGCGCCGAGGCGGGGGCGGAGGTGAGTGCACGGGGAGTTGAGACAGCAAATGTTCTGGAAGCTATTTCCCAGTGCCAGGCATCCCTTACCTCCAAAATAGATGAGGTTAAAATCTACAGTATATCTCCTTTGGCCTTTTTCTCCTCACGGATTCTTTTTTTTGGTGTTGTTTTTATCTTTTTGATTTTCATGGCCCTGCCTTCTGTGTGGTTGGGACTGGGTACCATATGCCTGCACAAGTTGGGGTAGCTGCAGGGCAAGGGGGGGGGGGGGGTAAGTTTTCTTTATTGATGCAAACTGTTTTGTCCTCATGGGAATATGTGAAGTTTATTACAGTGTCTGTTGTGCTTTTAAATGCAATGTCTGCTGACCGTGGATCACAATTTATTTCCAAGTTCTGGCAAGAACTATGTCACATACTACGGATCGAGCGGAAGCTCACTTCTCCTTACCATCCGCAGACCAACGGACAGACTGAAAGAGTCAACCAATGCATCGAGCAATATTTACGTTGTTACACTTCTTACCAACAGGATGATTGGGTGGATCTTCTCCCTCTGGCAGAGTTTGCCTACAACAACGCAACCCACAGTACGACCAAGCAGAGTCCGTTCTACTTGAACTATGGGTTTCATCCCTCTATTCTTCCACCACGCATCCTTCCTTCAAATAACCCAGTAGCCTCAGACTATCTTACCCAAATAAAGGACTCTCTGGGTTTGCTTAATACTACCATTGCACACGCTCATAGTCAACAAAAGAAGTACTATGATCTTCGCAGAAGACCTTCTCCTCAGTACGCTATCGGGGACCTCGTTTGGCTCTCAACAAAAAATTTAAGACTGAAAATCCCTAGCAAAAAGCTTGGACCTCTGTTCTTGGGACCTTTCCCAATCAAGAAACTTATTGGAAAAGCTGCAGTACAGCCTACATTGCCAATAGACCTCAAAATACATCCCATTTTCCATGTGTCGCTACTGAAGCCCCATGTTCCTGATCAAGGAATAAGGCCTACTATCCCACCTCCTCCTCCTGTACAAGTTGAAGGTGGAGAAGAATACGAGATAAAAGAGATTCTGGATTCTCGTATCCACAGAGGAAGACTTCAGTACTTGGTTCGATGGAAGAACTATGGGCCCCAAGACGACACCTGGCTAAACACCTCTGACATACATGCCTCTAGATTAATTCGCAATTTTCATGCGAAGTACCCAGACACACCAGCTCCAGAGGCCTTCAGGAGCCGGCCTTAAGGGGGGGGGTACTGTAATGTTCTGGTACCTTTGGGTACCCTAATTACTCTTTCATAAGTGTATGCGCCCCACCATTCTCTTTTGGTAAGGTGCGCATACACCTTTAAGACCGATGCTGTCATCACTGAGCGCCGGACTGGATGGCTATTTAGATCGCCGGCTCTCACTCACATGTGTTCGTTCAAACTACTTTGTGCCTTGATGGTAACCTGTCTTGAAGCTCTCATGCTTGCAAGCATACCTCGCTGTCGGAACCACGCTGCGCTGATCCCTGTATCCCGCTACCGGATCATCCGCTCTTGCTGAACCTCTCCTCTGCTACATTGCTATTAGTGATAAGTACCCCACAGGGGAAACCTCTATAACCTTTATACTAAAGCTTACACTATCTAGCTCTGCATACTAAGGACTATTAGTACATCTGCATTATCTAAGATTGCTAGCTCTTGAACCTACTATCACCTGTTCCTGCACTGGGTTGATCTCTCTTGTATGTCCACCTGCTACTCTGTCATCTGCTACCATACATGATTGCTAAACCTATCTGCATCCCATCTGTTACTATCTTACTTTCAAGAACATTTCCTTTCAAGTGTCTGTCATCTACCATCTCTACCCAACCTGTCTCTTCAGCCTATCATCACTGTGATAATATATACATAAGTCACTCTAGGAAACATCTTATTGAGTGTGTGTATTTACTTGCTGAATTGAGATCCTCCACACATGATGAGTCATTGAGAGTTGGGAATGGTGTCTCAGCGTTTCTCTTACATGACTACTGAAGTGGAATATTTCTGCAGCTGAAAATCCACACCATACATAAAACGCAGGAGCGTTACACACAACTAGACTACGAGAGGGCCAGGAGGAAACTCTTTTTTCAAAAACAGAAGCTGTACGAACACGGAGAGAGGGCGGGTAAACTTTTGGCTTATTTAGTACACAGCGATGACAGGCCCCCGGTGGTGATAACCATACACCCTCCCGGGGGGACCCCTATAACGGACCCTAAGCTAGTGGTGGATCGCTTTAAGGATTTCTTTCAAGATCTCTACATTTCTACTGCCCCAGTGGATGATTCCCCTGCGTCCTCTTTCCTGACCTCGACTGACCTTCCTCAATTGATGGCTGAGCAAATGGCATTACTGGAGGCCCCACTGACCCCTGAGGAAATAGTTGAAGCTATAGCTAAGTTCCCCAGGTCCAAGTCACCGGGCTTGGACGGTCTCCCGATAGAATTTTACTCTTTATACTCGGACGTACTGGTACCACAACTATTGACAATATTTGAACAGGCCTTTGAAACCTCCACCTTGCCTCCTTCCATGCGGGAGGCCTTAATTGTACTGATACCTAAACCAGGTAAGGACCCTCATCACCCAGCATCATACCGCCCCATCTCTCTCTTGCAGGTGGACATCAAGATTTTGGCCAAAGTACTCTCAATTCGGTTAAACAAAGTTATCCTATCCCTGATCCATACTGACCAATCGGGATTCATGCCAGGCAGAAACACCTCCTTCAACCTGAGGCGTATGTTTCTGAACCTGCAACGCCGTCACGACAACTCTGGTACTAGAGTTGTGGTGTCCTTGGACATTGCAAAGGCATTCGACTTGGTTGAATGGGAGTTTCTTTGCCGCTGCTTGGAGGGGTATGGGTTTGGCGCCAATTTCATCCGATGGGTGCGGGTCCTGTACCAGGCCCCTGTGGCTAGGGTCTTAGCAAATGGTTGGACGTCAGAAAGTTTTCCCCTTAATAGGGGCACCTGGCAAGGTTACCCCTTATCCCCTCTCCTATACGCACTGGTGGCGGAACCGCTCGCGATAGCGATACGATATGAGCACACCCTGGCATACGAGGCCTCCGGGTTGGTTCTTTGGAGGAGAAAATCAGGAGGTATGCCAATGACACCCTGCTGTTTCTGGCTGACCCAGGTAAGTCCTTGTCTACCGCCCTGGCTATGATTGAGCAATTTGGCCAATTCTCAGGCCTTAAAGTTAATTGAGACAAGTCTCAAATATTGCCCATAGACGATGTCTCCTCCTTCCCTATCTGTCCAGATCTTCCCCTGCAGAGAGTAGATTGTAACAAATATCTGGGAATCCAGGTTACCAATTCACCGACAGACTATATACCCAACAATCTACAGCCCCTGTTTGCTCTAGTCAAGACCAAGACACAAACCTGTGCCCGCCTCCCTTTGGGAGTGATGGGCCGTGTCAACCTGGTAAAAATGGTGCTACTGCCCAAGCTACTTTACGTGCTCTGACATTCTCCGGTTTACCTCCGCCTCAAGTACTTTCTACAGCTGGAATCCCTTCTTAAGCCCTTTATATGGGGATCTAGCAGACACAAGTTTTCTTGGCGGAAACTTAAAAATCCCACCGATCTGGGCGGGTTGGCACTCCCTGACTTTAATTTGTATTATCTGGCGTCGCAGCTTTCCCGGTTTTTCAACCTGAACAACTCAGACAGGGAGAGGTTCCTGGCCCTCCTGGCTCCCTCCTGGGCACATGCATCTGCAGATCCTTTGTCAATTGTTACAACGGGACTCCGTGGGGCTGAGATCCATGGAGGTAGTAAATCTATGCTCTTCCACTATAGACGAATCTGGGACGTGGTGGCCGACAAACTAGCTCTCCCCCCACTTCATGAGCATACGCCTGTAACGCTCATGCGTTTTTTGTTAATGAATGGATTTGCAGCTGCAGAATTGTTACACTCAGTAGTCGTGTAGAGATTCTGTTGAACAACATATCCAACTCTCAGGACTTCATCACCGTGCACAGCCTGTTATGCAATATACATACACTCAATATGATGTTCCTGGAGTGATAGAATATATGATAGTATAGAGGTGAGAGACAGGCGATAGTATGGTGAGCACTCAGTAATAGTATTCAGGAGAGTGGTAGGTGATGGTAGTATGCAGATAGGTTCTAGCAATCATGTATAGTACAGATGGTAGGGGACAGCAGATGAAGTATACAAGATAGAGTAACCTAGTGCAATGATAGTTGATAGTAGTCCCAAGAGCTAACAATCTATGCAGATGATAGGAATAGCTTAGATAGTAATAGTCTTTGTAATATGCAGTAGATGATAGTGAAAGTATAGGTTAGGAAGGAATCCCCTGCGGGGTACTTATCACTAGATAGTTAGTAGTAGCAAGGTCCAGTAGTAAGGAGTGATCCGGTAGCGAGATACGGGATCGGTAGCGAGGTTTCCGGTTCAGTTCAGGCAAAGGGTATAGCTAGAAGCTCCGGCAGCACAAGACAAGGTAAGGTGAACATGCGGTTTGATCGAGCAATGAGTGAGAGCAAACCGGCGATTAAAATAGCCGCTCATAGCGGCGCTCGGCGATGATGTCATTGCCCTTAAAGGTGTATGCGTTCCATTTGGATAGCAAGATGGGACGCAATGTTAGGAGAGAAATGGAAATAAGGGTACCATGGGTACCAGAACATTACAGTACCCCCCCCCCTTAAGGCCGGCTCCGGAAGGCCTCTAGAACTGGTTTTTCTGGGTATTTTGAGTGGAAATGGTGAATCAGTCTAGGGGCATGTATATCGGATATATCCAGCCAGGTGTCGTCTTGGGGCCCATAGTTCTTCCATCGTACTAGATATTGGAGTCTTCTTCTATGGATACGAGAATCCAGAATCTCCTTTATCTCAAATTCTTCTCCGCCTTCAACTTGTACAGGAGGTGGAGGTGAGATGGTAGGCCTTATTCCTTGGTTAGGAACATGGGGTTTTAATAGCGACACATGGAGGATGGGATGTATGGCATAGTATGGGAGCAGAAGTAAAGCTTGATTTCAACAAGCAGAAAGCTCCATTTGCTTCTTCTGACCATTTGAATGTTTTTTTTGTACTTGTGAGTTGTGTGAAAGGTTTCACAATAGCAGAGAAGTTCTTAATGAACTTTCTATAGTAGTTAGAGAATCCGAGGAATCTTTGTAATGCTTTGCGAGTTGTTGGCACAGGCCAATCTAGAATACAGGATATTTTGCTCATGTCCATTTTGATTCCATTTTTAGATATGATGTATCCTAGGAATAGTACATCCTCTTTATGGAATAAACATTTTTTTGATTTAACATATAAGTTATGTGCAAGTAGTCTTGACAACACTTACATGTTTTATGTGCTCAGGTAAGGAATGAGAATAAATAAGTATATCGTCCAAATATACTACAACACAAACATCAAGCAAGTCTCTGAATATATCATTTATAAATCGTTGGAAAGCTGCGGGAGCATTACATAGCCCAAATGGCATCACAAGGTACTCAAACAGTCCGTATCTGGTTCTGAATGCTGTCTTCCATTCATCCCCGTCACGGATTCGAATTAAATTGTATGCCCCTTTTAGGTCCAATTTCGAAAAGTATGAAGCTCCGCGCACCTGTTCTATAAGTTCAGGAATAAGCGGTAAAGGATAACGATCCTTTATTGTAATGGTATTTAATTGTCTGAAATCAATAATAGGTCTGAGACTTGAATCCTTATTGCGGACAAAGAAGAGTCCTGCAGCAGTGGAGGAAGTAGAAGGTCTGATGAATCCTTTCGCCAAATTTTCATCCAAGTATTCCTTGAGATGAGAGAGTTCATCCTGTGAAAGAGGATAAACGTGACCGAAAGGTAATTTGCTATTAGGGAGTAGATCGATACAACAATCATAGTCCCTATGGGGAGGCAATATTTGAGCGTTTTTCTCAAGGAAGACCTCCGCCAAATCGTCATAACATGGTGGTATAATCTCATCCGACACCACAGACAGGATCCTTCCATATGATGAGAGGTTACACGTGGTTTCACAGTAGTGAGAAGAGAAGGTTAAAGTTCTTGTTTTCCAATCGATGATAGGTTGATGTATGTGTAACCAGGGAAGTCCCAAAATAATGGGAAAATGTGGTGAGGTCAGTACATCAAAAGTGGTGTTCTCCACATGGGATTTGTCAGCAGTGACGAGGAGTGCCTGTGTCTGATTGGTGATGGGACCAGAGGATAACGGAATACCGTTAATGAAACTAACAGAGACAGGTTTAAGTTTTGAAATAATAGGTATTTTATTTAAGGTAACAAAACAAGTATCAATGTAGTTTCCACAAGATCCTGTGTCAATCATAGCCTTGGTGGTGATCCTAGTTTGGTCCCACTGTAATGTCAAATGAATAAAAAGATAAGGATTAGAAAAGGAAGTTGTTAGTCCCCCTAGCAAGACATTTGAACACTCACCCTCTTTTTTGCGGACAAGGGGACAGCCGCTTATCAAATGATCCGGGGATGCGCAGTACATGCAGAGATGTTCGGTTTTCCTCCTGGCACATTCGGAAAAGGTCAAATGTGGACATATCATTCCTACCTCCATAGGAGTAGGGTCAGCAGGCGACATCTGAGAAGGTCTGGACAATGGTAATCCCATCTTCTCAGCCTTTCTTTCTCGTAGTCGTCTGTCAATATTGACACTGGTCTGTATCAGGCCATCCAAGGTGTCAGGTAAATCCGCTCGGGCGAGCTCGTCTTTAACGGCTTCTGATAGGCCGAGTCTGAACTGCGTTCGCAAGGATGTGTCATTCCACCCTGAATCAAGGGACCATCTTTTG
Source organism: Pelophylax lessonae (assembly GCF_965119305.1). Lineage (NCBI taxonomy): Eukaryota > Metazoa > Chordata > Amphibia > Anura > Ranidae > Pelophylax > Pelophylax lessonae. Next base: position 12,549,221 of record NC_138770.1, read on the forward strand.
AAATCTGCCACAAAGTCCTCAACAGGTCTCCTTCCTTGTTTTAAAGCCCTCAATTGGGTATCAGCAGTACTCTGTTTATTGGGGTCTTCATATAAACTAGCGAGTTGCGCTAGGAATAAAGGATAGGAGTTAAGGAGTGGGTCATCTTTCTCAAAGAGAGAGTCTGCCCAGGCCCGGGGGTCACCCGTCAAATAGGAAATAGCGGTACAGACTTTGATTTGGTCGGTGGGATAGGTATGAGGTTTCAACAAGAAAAGCAATCGACATGCGTTTTTAAATTCACTAAATTTACTCCGATCACCAGTAAACACTAGAGGAGGGTTTACCTTAGGTTCACGGGGCTGGGCAGCAGAGAGCTGCGCAAGACGGCCAACCTGCTGTCTTAAAGCCTGATTTTCGTTTTTTACCTCTGTAAGAGTAAGTATCAATGCATCTACTTGTTGTTTTAGTTGTATTACTTGAGTGGACAAATCTGCTGAATCCATATTTTTTTTTTTTTTTTTTAAGGCTCGTTCAATCTGTAACGCTCATGCGTTTTTTGTTAATGAATGGATTTGCAGCTGCAGAATTGTTACACTCAGTAGTCGTGTAGAGATTCTGTTGAACAACATATCCAACTCTCAGGACTTCATCACCGTGCACAGCCTGTTATGCAATATACATACACTCAATATGATGTTCCTGGAGTGATAGAATATATGATAGCATAGAGGTGAGAGACAGGCGATAGTATGGTGAGCACTCAGTAATAGTATTCAGGAGAGTGGTAGGTGATGGTAGTATGCAGATAGGTTCTAGCAATCATGTATAGTACAGATGGTAGGGGACAGCAGATGAAGTATACAAGATAGAGTAACCTAGTGCAATGATAGATGATGGTAGTCCCAAGAGCTAACAATCTATGCAGATGATAGGAATAGCTTAGATAGTAATAGTCTTTGTAATATGCAGTAGATGATAGTGAAAGTATAGGTTAGGAAGGAATCCCCTGCGGGATACTTATCACTAGATAGTTAGTAGTAGCAAGGTCCAGTAGTAAGGAGTGATCCGGTAGTGAGTTACGCGATCGGTAGCGAGTTTCCGGTTCAGTTCAGGCAAAGGGTATAGCTAGAAGCTCCGGCAGCACAAGACAAGGTAAGGTGAACATGCGGTTTGAACGAGCAATGAGTGAGAGCAAACCGGCGATGATGTCATTGCCCTTAAAGGTGTATGCGTTCCATTTGGATAGCAAAATGGGACGCAATGTTAGGAGAGAAATGGAAATAAGGGTACCATAGGTCCCAGAACATTACAACGCCGTTGTGGCATAATGCTCGGCTCCCGAGTTCTCCTCCATCCCAGATGCGCATGCGTGGGCCCAGTTTGGAATCTGTTTCCTTTCTCACATACTCACGAATGGCACACTCAAGACCTTTGATGCATTGAAAAGTCAGTATGGGCGCTGGTCTCGCTATCGCTTCTACACTTTGGGAGATAAACCTTCTACACTATTGGCACGGAAACTGAACCCCCGTCCTTACAACCCGGCAATTCCTTGTTTGCGTTTACATACGGGAAAACTGTCCCAAAACCCATACCTGATAATATGCAAATTTCATACTTTCTACTATAGGCTCTACGCACCCCCGGGCCCCCTCCTTACATCTAAGGTCGAGTCTTTCCTTAGTGATGTCCCCCTCCCCCAACTACATAGGGATCATGCAGAGCTAATGGATGCACCGTTTATGGAAGGGGAGGTGTCCTTGAGTATAAAATCCCTGCACCCGTCCAGGGCTCCCGGGCCGGACGGGTTTTCAGGACATTATTATAAGAAATACGCTGAATTGCTCACCCCTCATTTATGCTCCTTTTTCAACGACTTGCGGAATGGAGGATCGTTGTCGCCTAGCGATAGTGAGGCCTTCATTAATGTCCTCCCCAAACTGGGCAAGGACCACAGTGACTGCTCCAATTACCGCCCAATTTCCCTTATCAATGTGGACCTTAAATTGATGACCAAAATTTTGGCCAACAGACTACACACCTTCCTGGCCCGGTACATTCATCCGGACCAGGTGGGCTTTGTACCCAAACGTCAGACCCCGGACCAAACCCGTCACCTAATAGACATTATCGCTGCAGTTCACTCTAACTGGGATGGGGGTGGTCCTCGTCGTGGGATGTTGTTATCACTGGACCTTTGCAAGGCCTTCGATTCCTTGTCATGGGATTGTATGTTTTATATCTTACAGAAGTTTGGCTTTGGAACACATTTTTCTTAAAGTACTGAGGGCCCTGTATTCGGCTCCTTCGGCTCTGGTGGTCATTACATAAATTATCCAGGATGGATATTAAGCGAGGCACTAGACAGGGGTGTCCCCTTTCCCCTTTGCTATTTATACTGGCCCTTGAGCCTTTGGCTATTAAACTTAGACTGCAGACGGATGTGCAGAGCATACATTGTGGGGGGGGTTGAACACAAATGCGCTATGTTTGCAGATGATATCTTATTACTGCTATACTCTTCTACCACTTCCATACCATGCCTTTATAGGACTTTACAACACTTTACTAAAATTTCGGGCCTTTCAGTAAACCATGCAAAATCGGAAGTGCTCAATTTAAATTTAAAAGATACCACTTTACGCCAATTACGCAGTAATTTCCCATTTAAGTGCAAAGCCCTCCCCTATTTGGGTATTTACCTGAAGCCTACCATAGACGCGCTGTATTGGGCCAACTATCCTCCCTTATTTCGATTGCTGCTCCAAGACCTCCAACGCTGGGAGAAGAGCCCCCCCTATGGTTTGGCAGACTGTACACGCTTAAAATGAATCTATTGCCGTGATTGCTTTATTTATTCCCGGACTCTCCCTGTGGCTGTCTGGATACCTGTCTTATGGGCCTTTCAGGCCAAAATGTTGCGTTTTGTATGGGGTCACCGGAGACCACGGGTGAACAGGGATACACTGTTTACGCCAAGGAATAGGGGTGGATTGGGGGCGCCTGACCTGGTCAAATATTTCTATGCAGCGCAATTGTCACACTTGATTCGATTTCATTCCTCCCACTGGGCTAGTTGGATGTATCTTGAGTCTGCACAACATCCCTCCAAACCCATTAGCCATATAATGTGGATGAAACAGAGGGACAGGCCTCCCATGTTATGCCCAACGATATCCTTTTCTTTAGGCCTCTGGTATAGGTTATTGATGACCCATGGATTTCGTTCCCCCCATGCCCCTCTGGCTCCTATAGTGGGCAATCCTGATTTCACCCCTGGTCTCCAACCTCAAGCCTTTGCCTGGTGGACCAATAGAGGTCTTATCCGCACTGCAGATTGTTGTAATCATAGAGGGATTCTGACAAGGGCTTTCTTGCAGGAGAAGTATCAGCTTCCTAACAGAATATTCCAGATATGCTTAGCTTATGCACTACCTTCGTTCCTTGCAGTTTACCTCTGATGTCACGTCCTCTACTCCAATGGAATACTTGTGTAGGACATATGACAAGCATACTGGGCACATCTCAAAAATATATGGCATTCTTACCTCCTCTTCGATCAAACTACCGTACATGCAAAAATGGAAACAGGACCTTGGATCTGCATATGGACTGGACGACTGGTTCCTAATGGGACGGAGCTCCTCTCGGTCATATGTGAATACCTCTGTGATGGTTTGCACCGTCACTGACAGTGAAAAAACTATGTGACAGATAAATTGATGGTTTGGACTGCTTCAGTTGGTCAGACTTGCAACAGATGCATGTCATCAGCTCAAACACCTGTCTTCCACGCATTGTAAATCATGCTGATTTGCTCACCTATTGTTTACGGCGGGTTCTCAGTATTTACATTATGATATGTGTATTTGTATCTTGTTTTAGCTTTGGTGCCGGCAGTCTGTTCTTCCAGGCTGGCTAAGGCTGGCCATACACTATACAATTTTCTTATTCAATTTCCTTTAGATTTACCTTAAACTATGTAGTGCAAGGGCCTGCCTGACTGCAGACAAATTGAAAGTGTTTAGGTTTGACCATATATTACATGGTTTTGGTAAATCTAAAAGAAAGTTGACAAGAAAATTGTATAGTGTATGGCCAGCCTTAAGTGTAATGAGTTAATTAGCATGTTAATTGGGATTAGCCATGAGTCAGCTGTACCTCGTTAGCTATTCATTGTGTGATGTTTTGTGTAAATATTCATGAGAAGTACTCACCTACTTCTAAAGTGTATAAAAGTCTGTTTCTTTTTTAATAAAGGAGTTAGTTGTTTCCAGACACATACAAGCTAAGTTTTCAGGCTAGTTTTGTATGACGGCGGCTGGGATTAGATATATATGTTCATGACTGCGAGGAAGCCGTATACTGACGGAAGACCACAAGTACAGTGTGGGTCTGAGGTTCTGTTACAACCTCTTTAATCGAAGCTAATTTCAAAGTTTTAATGCAATGGTATATGGTTCCGACACATATAGCTGCCTATGCTACGGGAACCCGGCCTCCTGTTTTCGTGGCTGTGGCCAGCGGGGCATGGTCCTACATATTTGGTGGACCTGCCCTAAGGTAAAGAGATTTCGATCCGGGTGTACAACTTTATATACTTTATTACTCAGGTTAACCTATCCAAGTCTCCCAAACAGGCATTGCTTGGACATGCCCCAGGGCCAGTGCCCCGTGGGGCTAGAAAATTGGTGGTGTTTATCCTTACGGTGGCCAGACTGGCAATAGCGCACTCATGGAAGTCCCCCACTGTTCCGTTTGACCTTGTCAAGCATAAATTGACCTGGATCATGCTAAACGAACGCCTCTCGGCCACTCTTTTGGATAGGCGCCGCCAATTTGATAGAGTTTGGGAACCCTGGATCCAATATCTATCTGGCTCTTTGTAACTGATGCCGAACAGACCCCTTCTACTTCTCTGATATAGCCAAAATGTCCTGGCGGTGCCCACTCTTAGACTGTTCTCAATTCTTTCCCCCCTGTTTCTTTCCTTTGTCGTTTCTCCCTCTTTCTTTTTCTTTGTCTCTTCTCCCCCTGTTTTTCAGGTCATTTTTGTGACTCAGCTACGGTGCAGCGATGATTCTCAGCTGCCTTTGTGGTGTTGTTAACCCCCGTGCTTACTGGCCCTATTATGTTTTAGGCCAGGTAGGGGGGGGACGTCCACCCTTCTGGGGCACCCGGGTGACGGCCTCCATGGGGTCGCTGGGCGTCTTGGAACCTCTGGTCGCTATCAGTGTTGGGCACAGATATTACCTTTTGAGAGATCAATTGGTACATGCGCTATATTTCTCTACTTTTGTTTGATTGCCCAGCATGCCTCATGTACCCGTGCTGTCCCACTGTTTATTGATGCCATTGTTGCCTGTGTTCATTATGACAAGTTTTTTCTGCTCTTACATTTTACTTGAACTGTTGATGATTGTCATCCTGTTTTTGAAAACTTAATAAAAATTATTGCAAATAAAAAGTCAGTTTGGGCTGCCTAACCATATGTTTTTTTGCTACTTGCAGATTCACCATGTATTTCACTTGCAATTCCCGCAGCCTGTGCATGATATTGCCCCGATCTCAATAATGGAGGTGGTCAGGGGCTCAGACCCTAAACACCTCATCCTAAACCTTTATAATATACTACATCTACCAGCTTCTACCGTGCTAGTGTATGACCCCAAGACCAAATGGGAGGGTGATGTGGGTGCCCTGGAGGACGAGGAGTGGGCTGATACATGTAAACTGGTTTCTCCCAAACTGTCAGACCGCCTCACCCAAATGTACATCCTGCAACGTGCCTATCACTCCTATTATGACAGCCAGGTACAGAAGCGACACTTCCGAACTCTGCCCCATGTGCCAGTTGGAGCGGGGTACCTTCTATCACCTGCTCTGGAGTTGCCCAGAAGTACAGGGATTTTGGATGCAGGTTGTCAGATTTCTACATGACACTATGGGTTCCCCTCTGACGCTGCTCCCCAAGCCGTGCTTGCTTGGGATCTTCCCCGACACCAGTGTAGAAAGATTTACTACCCTCTTCTTGCATGAGACACTATTTCTGGCTAGGAAAGTGATTGCACGACAATGGATGCACGAAAAAACCTCCCGCCTTTCATGACTGGCTCCGAGAAGTTAACAACATGCTACCCTACAAAAAGTTCATATATGCCCATTGTGGTTGTCCTTCCAAGTTCAACAAAATATGGGACAAATGGGTACAGGCTCCAGAGACATGTATTTGATTTTGTACTGCTGTTTGTATTGGATTTTATTTTCACCACAAATCCCGCTTTTGTTTACTGTCAGGAACATAGAGCTATCACTGTTAGAGGTTTGGCAATTCTTACACTCACTACGTGTGATAGATGTACCAAAGTATTCCTTCTTTGACATTATCTATTTTGCTGTATTCACATGACAGTTCCTCTGTTTGCATCTTTGTAATTGTGTTTTTCTAATCAATAAAAAACGTGTTTGATAAAAAATAAAAACTGGCGAGGCGGCTTCCCGGATGGTGCCTTAACCAGGGAGCTCAGTCCCGCTCCGGCACTATAGGAGCCCGCACCGCGACTAACAACACATACCCGCCTCATCGCAAGGAGATTCCGGCTCCAGCTCCCCGGTGCTCCCATCGGGACCCCCGATGCCAGGCTCCCAGGTCCGCAGAGACCTCACGCAGCAGTTTTCGGGCCACGGCACTTCTAAAATGGCAGCCGCTTCCTCACACAGCCCGGGACTTGAGGAGGGGGAGGACATCTCGGATGCACCGGCACTATTGGGACAGCACAGGTCAGTCCCCAATAGCCCCACACCTCCATTGGAGCTCCCACAAATACTGTCCCCAGCATCTACAGTTTCTCTCCTGGAGAGAACCCTCGATGAACTAATAAAGTCCCCGGCTGGGGCCTACTTGGACCTGCTGAGCCTGACACAGGGCTCTCCTCCCCACACTAATAGGCAGGACTTTGCCTATTTAATGAGTACCTTCTCCAAAATGCTAGCTACAGGCTTGGCCCAGACAGCTTCCCAGATCACCTCTGCAATTCATTCTGATCTACAGAGTCTGGGGTCCAGACTTGAAGCCATGGAACTTAAAACTGACCAGACAGTATTTAAAGTTAACCAAAACTCTGCGAGGATGCAAGACTTGCATGACCAGCTGGACACCGCATTATCTAAGATAGACGAGCTTGAGAACAGGTCTAGAAGATACAGCTTTACAATCAGAGGCCTGCCTGAGAGTGTTAAAGATGTTGAAGTAGCTGTTACCACTTTCATAAAAGACTTGATCCCCACTATACCGCAATACCGCCTGGAGCTTGACAGGGCTCATAAGGCCCTCAGGCCTCCCCTCCCTGACGGATCACCAAGAGATATTATTGTGAAGCCGCACTTCTATAAAGTCAAGGAGGAGGTCATGAAGATTTCTAGAAATGCGGAGCAATTAACGATTCAGGGCCACCCCATTCAAATTTCTGCGGACCTGTCACCCACTACCATCCAGAAACGGCGGGCACTTAAACCGCTCCTTCAAGTCCTACAGCAAAAAGCTATTAAATACTGGTGGTCCTTTCCTTTTTGTCTTACCTTTGTCCGTTAACAAAGAACACACAGTTTTTCGGCCCTTCCTGAGGGGGAGCAACTCCTTCTGAAGCTTGGTTCCTTGCAGGATCCTGCCACCTCAGCTCCAGGCAGAAGCTCTGGCTCCTTCAAACGCCCTTCATCTCAAAGCCCCCTGGTTCCAACTTGGCAGAAACAACAGTTCAAGCGTGCCAAAGACGCAAGACCGCCTTAATGGCGTTCTCTTACCAACTGATATCCCTTCACTCTTTATCGGTCGCGTATTGGACTGATGTCTGTGGGGTACATTCCCCCTTTCTTGCTGGTCTGCAACATGGCCCCTGTGGCATGCTCTGCACTTCTATGTTGAACATTAACCTTTTTTCGCATTTTCTCCAAGTTTTGCATTTTTGATTCTTTCTGCGGGACTCTCACAACAACTTATCGAGAAAGATCTCTTTTTTTATTCTTTTTAGGGTTTTTTTTTGTCCTGGCGGCACCTTTTGCTCTATGGGGTGCCTAGCCGGAGCAGGATTACT
>NC_138770.1:12562292-12597292 GCF_965119305.1 Pelophylax lessonae
GGGAAAGGAGAATTGAGGCGAGAAGAAAGGAGTGGAGCAGATGGGGGAGAGGCAAAGGGAGGAGAGAAGAAGGGATTGGAGCAGATGGGGGGGGGGGGGAATTGAGGAGAGAAGATGGGAGTGGAGCAGATGGGGGGGATTGAGGAGAGAATATGGGAGGGGAGCAGATGGGGGGGGATTGAGGATAGAAGATGGGAGTGGAGCAGATGGGGGGGGGGATTGAGGAGAGAAGATGGGAGTGGAGCAGATGGGGGGGATTGAGGAGAAAATATGGGAGGGGAGCAGATGGGGGGGGATTGAGGATAGAAGATGGGAGTGGAGCAGATGGGGGGGGGGATTGAGGAGAGAAGATGTGAGTGGAGCAGATGGGATGGGGGGGGGAGGAGGAGAGGAGTAGTAGATGTGATTGGCCTTTTATTACTTTCAGATGAACAGATATCTGAGAAGAGCGCACATTACCACTAAAGGAGGAGAGGAGATCCAGTTTAATGAAGGAAAAGTCTCATTCGGATTTGATCTATTAAACATCATATTTACACCTAATGATTCCTTATCAATGGATCCAGTTGGATTTTTCTACAAACACGGAAGAGAAATGAGACTCCAACTTAATGAGAGTGCGATTCGGTGGAATCCACGATTCTCTCAGGTATCTGAAAAAACATCTTTCAGTCTTTACAAAACACAAAAAAATGTTTAAAGTCCACATAACACATAAAAACAAAAATGTACAAAGAGCCAAAACCAAGAAACCATTCATAAGAAAACATTCTACACTTGCTGACCGCATAACTGTAAATGTACATCATGACTTTACAGAAAATACCGGGGTGATGGCTGCAGATAGATGCCATTACCCCGGTATCTTTTGTTTCCTCAGGCGGTCGGCTTTCTGATAAAAGTGGTCCCAGTTGCAGATTCACCATTGAATCACTTTTATAAGCAGCTGTAGAGATGCCCCCCTCCCCCGCCTCCCGGTGGATCCCGGGCTAATGTTACCGATCCACGAGCCCGGGAACCATCCGACCTCAGCTATGTTTTAGCATAGAGATGAGTGATGGACAGATGGCCACCGTTCATCTCTTTGGCCTTTTTTAATTGAATAAAGTGTCGTTTTTACAAAAAAATCGTATTTGAAAAACCGCTGCGCAAGAACCGTGTTTCAACAACCGCCAATTTATTCTCTAGGGTCTTTGCTAAAAAAATATATAATATTTGTGGGTTCTACGTAACTGTCTAGCAAAAAATTCTGATTTTACCTCGTAAGCAACAAATGTAAGAAAAAGGCCCGGTCTAATGGCGCTTTTCCACTGCATAGAACCGTACCGGTTCGGCACGCTTTTGTGCTTTTCCACTGCAGTACCGCATGGTATAGGGTCGGAACGGTTCGGTTCGGTACGGTATAGGTTTGCTTTTCCACTTCATGGAACCGAACGGTACGGTACGGTACGGCTCTGAAAAAACAGTACCTACTCGATTGTGGTTCCAACAGGTACCAAACTGGTACCATATCCCACAATCCTTTGCATGCAGTCACTACTAGCCACTGATTGGTCAGAGAATCCCACCCACCCCGTTGTTATCCCACCCACTTAACTTTAGTACTACTTTAGTGGAAAAGCAAACCTATACCGTACCGTACCGAACCGTTCCAACACCGTACCATGCGGTACCGCAGTGGAAAAGCAAACCAGGCCAAGCAGGGCCGAGTAGAGCCGACCTGGTACGAGCCGGTACTTGCAGTGGAAAAGTGCCATTAAAGTGTTGTATCTAAAACCATAAGCCAAAATGTAATACATTGCAGATTACAAGTCCATGGATGTGGTGGCTGCATTCGTTTTTATATTTTAGTTTTTTTTTTTTACTTCATTTTCACTTTATAGTCCTACGAATAACACATTTCATGTCCCATTTCTCCATTGTACCTATGGGGGGAGCCATGGTTGTAATACAGACTGGACTGGACATGTATGTCTTCGTTCCTCTCTATTACATTGGGGGGAGGGGGGGGGGTAGTCGCTTACTGAACAGAAATTGCTTTAACTTTCTGATCACATTGTATTTTTGGACAGATATACATGTGTGGACTGGTAATCTGTAATATATGACATTGTTAGTTTTGGGTTTAGTTACACTTTAATTCATGTGTATAATATGGAAGGAGAGTAATGGACTCATCATTAGAGATGGGTCATATAGGAACGGTAGAATGGTGGACAGTATACTTACACTTCAGACATGTTGTTTATCCTTATAGGAGAACTTGGTCCATATAGGTAATCATTATTATTACACATCCAGAGATTTATTCTATTATCTTTGTCTTCAGACTCCACGTTCTCTGTGCTCCGAGATCTGCCCTCAAGGATACCATAAACTTCAATCTGGAGGAAGACAACCCTGCTGTCACCAGTGTGTGCCCTGCCCGGAGAATGGGATCTCCAATAGTACTGGTTGGTACCTCTAATACTATAGTCCGCCTTATCTCTCTTCCTACACTATATTGTCAAAAGTATTGGGACGCCTGCCTTTACACACACATGAACTTTAATGGCATCCCAGTCTTAGTCTGTAAGGTTCAATATTGAGTTGGCCCACCCATTGCAGCTATAACAGCTTCAACTCTTCTGGGAAGGCTGTCCACAAGGTTTAGGAGTGTGTCTATGGGAATGTTTCAGTGTGTTTATGGGAATGTTGGAGAGAAGGCCTGGCTCACAGTCTGCGCTCTAATTCATCCCGTAGGTGTTCTATTGGGTTGAGGTCAGGACTCTGTGCAGGCCAGCCATGTTCCTCCACCCTAAACTCACTCATCCATGTCTTTATGGACCGAAGGGAGGAGAGAAGAATGGATTGGAGCAGATGGGGGGGGGGGGACAAAGGAAGGAGAGAAGGAAGGGATTGGAGCAGATAAGAGAGGGGGAGAAGGGAGGAGAGAAGAAGGGATTGGAGCAGTGGCAGTTTTAGGCATGGGCGAATGGGGAAGCTGCCCGGGGCGGCATTTTTTCATGACACGTGGTGGGCGGCATGACAGTGTTCCCCAACCCCTGGGCCGTGGACCAGTACTGGTCCGTGGAACAAATGGTACCGGGCCGCCCGTGGAAATTTGAATAATTGCACTGTGGCAGCCGAGCCCCGTTCACCCATGCCTAAAAACCACCACTGCCGCAGCCGAGCCGAGGCGCAGAGCATTGCTCCCTCCCGAGCCCGCCCATTGTGTGACAATAGCGAATGAAAATTCGCTATTGTCACACTGATCCTCCTCCTGGCCAATCAGGGAGCGGGTCCTCCCGCTTCCTGATTGGCCGAAAGGCGAACCCCACGCCATTGGCTGAGGAGGAGGCGCCGCGAGAGGACTGAGGAGACGCGAGGAATCCGGGGACTGAACGGAAGAGAAGTGAGGTAAGTGCATGGACGGGTCTCGCGGGGGGAACGCTGGCATCTCTACATTGAAAGGGGGCAATGCTGTGGCACTCTGAATTTATTGGGGGCATTGCTGTGGCACTCTGCATTTATTGGGGGCATTGCTGTGGAACTCTGCATTTATTGGGGGCAAAGCAGTGGAACTCTGCATTTATTGGGGGCAAAGCTGTGGAACTCTGCATTTATTGGGGGCAATGCTGTGGCACTCTGCATTTATTGGGGGCATTGCTGTGGCCCTCTGCATTTATTGGGGGCAATGCTGTGGCACTCTGCATTTATTGGGGGCATTGCTGTGGCACTCTGCATTTATTGGGAGCATTGCTTTGGCACTCTGCATTTATTGGGGGCAAAGCTGTGGAACTCTGCATTTATTGGGGGCAATGCTGTGGCACTCTGCATTTATTGGGGGCATTGCTGTGGCGCTCTGCATTTATTGGGGGCAATGCTGTGGCACTCTGCATTTATTGGGGGCATTGCTGTGGCACTCTGCATTTATTGGGGGCAATTCTGTGGCACTCTGCATTTATTGGGGGCATTGCTGTGGCACTCTGCATTTATTGGGGGCAATGCTGTGGCACTCTGCATTTATTGGGGGCATTGCTGTCGCACTCTGCATTTATTGGGGGCATTGCTGTCGCACTCTGCATTTATTGGGGGCAATGCTGTGGCACTCTGCATTTATTGGGGGCATTGCTGTGGCACTCTGCATTTATTGGGGGCAATGCTGTGGCACTCTGCATTTATTGGGGGCAATGCTGTGGCACTCTGCATTTATTGGGGGCAATGCTGTGGCACTCTGCATTTATTGGGGGCATTGCTGTGGCCCTCTGCATTTATTGGGGGCAATGCTGTGGCACTCTGCATTTATTGGGGGCATTGCTGTGGCACTCTGCATTTATTGGGAGCATTGCTTTGGCACTCTGCATTTATTGGGGGCAAAGCTGTGGAACTCTGCATTTATTGGGGGCAATGCTGTGGCACTCTGCATTTATTGGGGGCATTGCTGTGGCGCTCTGCATTTATTGGGGGCAATGCTGTGGCACTCTGCATTTATTGGGGGCAATGCTGTGGCACTCTGCATTTATTGGGGGCATTGCTGTGGCACTCTGCATTTATTGGGGGCAATGCTGTGGCACTCTGCATTTATTGGGGGCATTGCTGTGGCACTCTGCATTTATTGGGGGCAATGCTGTGGAACTCTGCATTTATTGGGGGCAATGCTGTGGCACTCTGCATTTATTGGGGGCAATGCTGTGGCACTCTGCATTTATTGGGGGCAATGCTGTGGCACTCTGCATTTATTGGGGGCATTGCTGTGGCACTCTGCATTTATTGGGGGCAATGCTGTGGCACTCTGCATTTATTGGGGGCATTGCTGTCGCACTCTGCATTTATTGGGGGCATTGCTGTCGCACTCTGCATTTATTGGGGGCAATGCTGTGGCACTCTGCATTTATTGGGGGCATTGCTGTGGCACTCTGCATTTATTGGGGGCAATGCTGTGGCACTCTGCATTTATTGGGGGCATTGCTGTGGCACTCTGCATTTATTGGGGACAATGCTGTGGCACTCTGCATTTATTGGGGGCATTGCTGTGGAACTCTGCATTTATTGGGGGCAATGCTGTGGCACTCTGCAGTTTATTGGGGGCAATGCTGTGGCACTCTGCATTTATTGGGGGCATTGCTGTGGCACTCTGCATTTATTGGGGGCATTGCTGTCGCACTCTGCATTTATTGGGGGCAATGCTGTGGCACTCTGCATTTATTGGGGGCAATGCTGTGGCACTCTGCATTTATTGGGGGCATTGCTGTGGCACTCTGCATTTATTGGGGGCAATGCTGTGGCACTCTGCATTTATTGGTGGCATTGCTGTGGCACTCTGCATTTATTGGGGGCATTGCTGTGGCACTCTGCATTTATTGGTGGCATTGCTGTGGCACTCTGCATTTATTGGGGGCAATGCTTTGGCACTCTGCATTTATTTTGGGCATTGCTGTGGCACTCTGCATTTATTGTTATGTTGTCATGTTATTTTTTTATTCTTTTGGGGGGGGGTGCTGGGAGGGAGTCTTGCCCGGGGAGCAATTTAATGTAGAACCGCCACTGGATTGGACCAGATGTGGGGAGAGGAGAATTAAGGAGAGAAGAAGGGAGTGGAGCAGATAGGGGTAGGGGGTGGAGGAGAGGGAGTGGAGCAGATAGGGGCAGGGGGAAGAGGAGAATTGAGGAGAGAAGAAAGGAGTGGAGCAGATAGGGGCAGGGGGGAGGAGGAGAGGAGAAGGGAGTGGAGCAGACAGGGGCAGGGGGAGGAGGAGAGGAGAAGGGAGTGGAGCAGATGGGCGGGGGAGGGAGGAAAAAATATATCAGGGTTATAGCTGCCAGCTAATCCCGATATTTAATGTCAAACAAATGATGTATTTTTACTATAGGCCGGTTGGCAAGTGGTTAGGATCGCAGTATACAGAGGAGCCTTGGCAGAGCGCTGTGGCTTTCACGTAAATTGCAAACATGTGCAATTAAACCCTCTTGTATTTAACATGAACTGTTAGACGGGGTAATTTGTTTTATATTGCAGGCTAGCTGGTAAGTGTGCTGGGAAATTGTCTGTTGGTTGTATAGCAGGGGATTTTTATGGGGAACCTCATGCAAAAATTATTAAAATTGTGGGACCTCCCAAAAATCCACACCAGACCCTGTGGTGACAGGAGTCACTTTGGATGGGGGGCTGTGGAACACAGCTTACCTTAGAGAGGTTGGGAAATCCCTCTCTCAACCCACTAGGCCCCTCTTATGTGTAAGTCACCCTGTGTCTATTAGGGACACAGGGTGACCAAGAAAATGATGGACTTAATGGACACAGAGAATATGGTATAGATTGACTCTTTGGGACTTGTTACCCGACTAACTCAGGCACAGACCGATTGGAGATCTGGTACCTGTTTAGTCTACCTTTTGGGGGGGGGGGAAGATGTTTAACAATAGTCACCATCACTAGGAATGAAAGACAGACACTATATGTGGGCCCCTTGGAGTAATGTTATCTTTGATTCAAGCCCATGTCTCCCCAAGACAGTCAGACTCATAGCAGATGCTAATATCATCAGCTCTACCACCTGTCTTCCACAAATTGTTGACTATGCTGATTTACTCACCTATTGTTTCTGTTCAGATGGCTAGGTAATTAGTTCAGGTTATTTCTATTTCTGTATACAATTTCATCTGCATAGGATAATGTAATCAGGCACCTGACCTGGTGGGGTAATCTGATCAGGAGGGGGATGTCCTCCTGTGAGGTATATATTCGGTGTGAGTTTGTTTAAAGGTTCCAGCTAGGTTGTCGGCTAGCTTTGTATGGGGGCGGCTGTAATATCGGATATCTATGTTCAAGACTGAAGGAAGCGTTATACTGACAGAAGCCCACAAGCAGGGTGTGGGTCATGGTTCTGTTACAGACCCTTATCCAAGCATTTAGTCTGACAGGTCAGGAAAGGTGGGGCTGAGCATGTGCCTCCCCTCCTGAAACATACAAGGCAAAATGCCCTCAACATAGGAGGGGTACTGTGCCAGGGAGAACCTCCTACTCAGCAAATATTGTCCCCATATTGATTGAGAGAAAAGACTTTGCCCAACAACCCTGACCCAGCTTGAGTTCTAGCTTCCTATAAACTTGTTCAGCTCTTCTGTGTCATGCCACTGCACTTGAGAAAGGAGCGTGCACGCCCTGTGAGGCTACTGCGCACGATCAGAAACGCGCTGTGCGATTGGCTGCTGGATCTGTCATGCTGAGCTCCCCTGTCTGTTAGCGCCAGATGTACTGAGGAGCAGGGCGCCCTTCTGAAGCTGTTGGCCATCCTACCAAATGGTCTCTTGGCTCACCAGGTGTCTCCCTGAGGAACAGAACACCTTCCTGAAGCCGCCGGCCATCCTACTATCTGATCTTTTGGCCCTCCAGGCATCTCCCTCCTTCACCATCCCCTGCACGACCTCTTGGAGACAAAACATCAAGCTGTGGACCCCTGTTTTCCTGCAGACAACCTAACAGATGAGATATTTTATACTGTTTTAGCCACTATATACTATATACTGCAGCGGTCAGCCCCTCCTAGGCAAAGTGACGTAAAGTGTACGTCACTCGCCCACGAGCCTCTAGGGGGCGAGCGCGCGCATCGCCGGAGACGCACTCCTGCCCCCGCTCATTCCCTGACATCCCTGCGCGTGTGACCGGTGGCTCCAATGTCCACTGGTCACTCGCGATCTCCCGCAGGAGAGGGAGAAAGGCAGACGGCTGATGTAAACACTGTGATCCCTTAGATCATGACAGAGGCTATGCGATCCTGCTATGTAGGATCGTATGTCTCTGTGATGATCTAACAAGCCACGCCCCTTGACAGTTAGAATCACTCCCCTAGGGACACACTTAAACCCTTGATCACTAATAAAGTTAGCCCCTTCCCTTCCAGTGTCATTATTACAGTAACAGTGCAAATGTATAGCACTGATTACTGTAGTAATGTCACTGGTAACCCCAAAAGTGTAAAAAATGTCAGTCAGGGGTCCGATCTGTCCACCGCAATGTCGCAGTCCCGCAAAAAAAAAAAATCGCAGATCGCTGCCATTACTAGTTAATAAAAAAAAACAATAAAAGTGACATAAATCTTTCCCGTAGATAGTAAACGCAATAACTTTTGTGCAAACCAATCAAAATACGCTTATTGCGATTTTTTTTTTGAGAATTTCATATTAAAATAATGTGAAAAATATTGTTATTTTTTCAAAATTGTTGCTCTTTTTTTGTTTATAGCGCAAAAAATAAAAACACGCACAGGTGATCAAATACCACCAAAAGAAAGCTCTGTTTGTGGGAAAAAAAGGACGTCAATTTCATTTGGGTACAGCGTCGCACGACCGCGCAATTGTCCGTTAAAGTCACGCAGTGCTGAATCGCAAAATAGGGCCTGGTCTTTGAGCAGCCAAATCCTCCGGGGCTTAAGTGGTTAAATGTGAGCAGTTTTCCTGTACCTGCCTTACCCTTTTAATTAAATTGATAACACTTAGAGGCGCTCTGCTTTTTGTTTTTATAACAACCCTGACCCAGTGCTTGTGGGGTCTCTGGGGGAAGGATCTTATTGTATTATGAAAGTCCACTTTAACAATAAAAGAGTAGCCAGAGATACATCTCCATGCACCCACTTACATAAAAAAAGTGAAATGTAAAATATAAACACACACAAAGCTGCACAATGTAAATCCACCATCAATCACATTGTCCAGTGATGCGGATCCATGTCAATCACAATGAGCGGCACCCACCGCAGGAACAGAAATGCTGACTGTCAATGGGCCTGCCGGTGGGTGAAGCTGATTGGGAGCTAGTACAGATAGGAAAGCAAATCCCAATGTGAGATTATTGTCTCTGGACCTGAGAAATATAGAGAAAAATGTATCCAGCACTGGTGCAAAAAAAGAAAAAATAACAACTGCCATGGTTCTACAATATTTGCTATAAGAATCTTGTCTAAAGATAATCTCAGGTAGGGATGAGAAAATCTGCCCTGGGTTTGGTTCCAGATGCTGAACCCCAATGAAATCAATGGAAGCGGAATCTCTCAAATTTAAAATGGCCGTTTTATGGGCTAATAGGCAAGTGAATTTTGGTGACTTCAATGGGTCTTGCGGATGTGATTTCCTTAGGAAACAGTTGGAACGGATTCCAGACACCCCGACTGGGTATCTCCGCCAAGAAGCTGCTTCCTAAGCTCTGGAACATGAGACCCATGAATCTGGCTATAGTTACCCCAAGAACTAGGCAATACCATTTTCGGAGTAAACCTGAATAAGAACTGTTTATTGAACAAGAATACAGGCCTTTTATACACTTGAGAAGTATGTCAGTCCCTACATGAACAATGACCAGAATATTTACCCAAAACATCACACAATGGTTTAGAGAACGAGGTAGGGCTGACTCATGGCTAATCCCCCTCTAGCAACTACTTTAGCTGACGATTATATATAATTAACATGCTAATTAACTTAGCACTTAAACCAGCCTAGTTGGAATGCACAGAATGCTAGCAGACAAACAATAGATGACACAATTACCACCTGGACAATCAGGGATCTCATTCCAGGTCAGACTTGCCGGCATCGAGCTCCCAAAGAACAATACACATTATTATAAGTGTAAACACATCCCCACAGTAGATAATAGGTTGTTAATTAATAATGGGTGAAAGACAGGTGGCTTGAGTTGATGAGATTACCAATAAGGACTGCTCCACAGTCCACACAATCAGTGGCCAGGAGGCTAGCCTGCAGTCCTCTCCAAAAGTCTCCCAAATCTGTGACACCAGTGTCGGTGGGAAGATATCATTTATAGAAACAGTAGAAATACCTCCTCTATATATTATGTATGGCTCCCACTGTACAGGGTATTCAGCCGAAGCTTGGTGTGATGGCTCATTCCTAGTCTCAGTTCTACTGGCTGGGGAAGAAGACGCACACAAGGATAGGAAGACATAGAAGAATACATGAGGACCCACCAAAGATCACTAATAACTGACACAATCCCAACTTTTTCTGGTCATTCAATAGAAACTGTGTGGAAACTTGGTTTGTATAAAATTAAGATAATTATCTTTACTTTTAACTTCCAGATAAACTGGGTAATCTCTAGAAAATCAAAGTATGGATGGGATTAAAAAAGTCCAATTGTCCTATCTTGTGATGAATCTTCCTCTCGATCACATGATACAATAAATCATATATTGATCCTGACTCCAGGAAAATTCTATATCACACAATATCAGATTTAAAGCTATGACTTGTGTGCTATAATCTTTGACATTTTCTATAAGAACCTTTTTTCCTCTTTCAGACATGGAAAGGTGTTATGAGTGTCCGCAGGATCAATGGCCCAACGAGAGACGAGACACCTGTATACAAAGATCAATTGAGTTCCTGTCTTATGGAGATACATTGGGGATTTCTCTAATCTTTATGGCTCTGTTATTCTGTTCTGGAACTATAATCATCTTTGGGATATTTGTGAAACACAAAGACACTCCAATAGTAAAAGCCAATAACCGGAGCCTCAGCTTCAAACTTCTCCTCTCACTCATCCTGTCCTTCCTTTGTCCTCTGATGTTCGTCGGACGTCCTACAAAGATCTCCTGTCTTCTCCGACAAGCTGTTTTTGGGACAACTTTTTCAGTGGCAATTTCTTCCGTTCTGGCTAAAACAGTTACTGTTGTTCTGGCTTTTAATGTTACCAGACCTATCGGTAAACCAAGCCAATGGCTGAGGAAACAATTCTCTGCTTTCCTTCTGATTATCTGTTCTTCTGGGCAGCTCGTCGCGTGTGTCTTCTGGTTGGTCTTTTCTCCACCGTTCCTAGAGTATAACAGCCAAGTGGAGGTGGGGAAGATGATATTACAGTGTAATGAGGGCTCAGTCACTGCTTTCTACATTGTGATTGGCTACATGGGAGGTCTGGCCATGCTTAGCTTTATTGTAGCGTTTTTAGCCAAGAAACTTCCAGACACGTTCAATGAAGCTCAGTACATCACATTCAGCATGCTGGTCTTCTGCAGTGTTTGGATCTCCTTCATCCCAGCCTACCTCAGCACTAAAGGGAAATACATGGTGGCTGTGGAGGTCTTCGCCATCTTGTCCTCCAGTGCTGGACTCCTGGGCTGTATCTTCATCCCCAAATGTTACATCCTTCTCCTTAGACCAGATCTGAATGTGAAGGCCACTGTAGCCCAAAGAAAGACACCTCAATGAAAAATATAACTTATATACTGGCATGAAAAGTAATGCTGTGAATTGTGGATAGCAAATTATAGCAAATAAAATGCTTGCAATGAGATCGTAGAATGTTCTTTGGCAAAAGCAGTAACTGTGATAGGTTGTGATTACTCACTGAGATGAGACATAAATATATGCAAAAGAAATCTGCTGTCATTAACGTGGATATAGAATAAACAGTGTATAGGAAGTGTGCTGTGTCCCCATAGTGCTCTGATAATCCTTTGTCATGAATAAACCCCATGTTCTGTTTTTTTTTTTTTATAAATCTATCATGTTTTAGATTTAAGGTGTTTTAAAAATAAAATAAAATTTTAAAAGTTTCTTATGATGTTTTAAGAATATTATTATTATTATTATTATTATTATGCCTAGAGGTCAATACCATGGTAGCATACGATATATTAGGGATATTGCACCATTGACTCAGGGTATAGAGGAAGGAGTTCCATGTCTCCACCCATTATCTTTAAATGAGGAACATTCCCTTTGTTTTATTTAAAAGTGTGTGTCTGAGAAAATGAATAAATAAACAAATTCAGTACATCTCTGCAACACATGTACATTTACCTTGTTTTATCCCTTTAACTACTTCTCACCCGTAGATGATGATATCCGGGTGATGTTTGCAGCTGCAGGCATTATCCCGTTATATTTTGGTTTTCAGGTGGCAGCACTTTTTAATGTGAAAGTGATCCTAGTGGCTAAATAGTCACAGGATTGCTTCTACAACCCCAATCATCTCTATGGTCTAAGAAACCGTAAGTGATGAGTGTTTTGTCACTTCCGGTTTTGCCAGGATGTAAACAAGCCCTAACATAACGGGTATATTTCTACCTATAGCTGCCATCATCATGGGTGGGTTAGGGCCTTTCACAATGCACAATTGTGTTCGGGAAGCTGTATATTTGGTACAAACTGATATGCTTATTGATAGATTTATAGAGAAAGGGTATGATAGAAAAGATTTAGAAAACACCAGGGAACTGGTTAGGAGGATGAATAGAGAGAAATTGTTACGTAAAAGACAAAAGAAAATCCAAGAGTTTTATATAGCTTATATAACAGGATATAATGTCCAATATAAAGAGGTGGGAAAGTGTATGAGGAAATATTGGCCATTGTTACTGAAGGCCCGTACCTTTCCGGGGGATTCTACTAAAAAAAACACAGTTAATTTATAAAAAGGGACCCTGGAGTGAGAAATGTGAATAGAATATACTGGATCCATCTAAAAGAGAAGTGACATTCCTAAACAGGGTTGGGTTTTACAGATGCAGAAGGTGCATTTTATGTAGGACCACACAGAACAAAAATCAGAAAATTGAAGAATTTCATTCTTTGTCCAGTGGTAGGAATTACAAAATAAACAAGTTTATTACATGTGATACAAAGAGTGCCCCTGTGGATTACAGTATGTGGAGAGGATCACCAGGAAGTTGTCGACATGAATAAACGAACATACAACAAATAGGGATGGGCTGTGTGTTTGAGTCGAACGTAAGTTCAACTCAAACATCAGTTGTTCATGTGTTTGCTGAATACACAAACAAATAGGGCTCTTAGCGGGAAGTTTGCTCACCGATGAGCTCCATATAATGCACTGCGCTTTTGCAGTGCATTGATTGCTGATGATTGGCCAAAGCATGCACCTGACCCGGATTTGTCCAGTCACAGCACAAAGTACTATGATAGCCATGATTGGCCAAAGGCAGCGTGCCATTAGCCAATCATGGCTCAGGGGCAAACTCCATGCCCCACACTATATAAGGCTGCTGCTTACACGGCAGCCGGGTATAGTAGAGATTAGGCAGGTAGTTAGTGGATAGTGAGTTCACTCAGTTTAGTGCAGTCAGTGTAGTGTACAGGCATACTCTACTTTTAAAATGTATGAATATTTTGTAGTCCTGGGTCCCCTCTCGGTGTTCCCTAAGTTTGGTGTCCCTGTCACTTATAGTTCCTGAGCAGTGCCATGTCAAGCTAACCAAGATTTCCCATAGACGCCAATGTTAAAGACAGGGAGCATTACCATTTCAAGCTGACCAAGATTTCCCATAGACACTATTGTTAAAGACAGGGGGCAGTACCATGCCAAGCTGACCAAGATTTCCCATAGATGCCAATGTTAAAAACTGGGAGCAGTGCCATCCCAAGCTCATCAATATTTCTCCTAGACGTCAATGTTAAAGTGATTTTAATGTCTTGTTTTTTTTTCTTTTTAAAATATTAATCATGTTATACTTACTCCACTGTGCAGTTCGTTTTTGCCAGGATCCTCCTCTTCTCGGGTCCCTGGCTGGAGTTCCTGGCCCCTTCCTCCTGTTGAGTGCCCCCACAGCAAGCAGTATGCTATAGGGGCACTCAAGCCGAGCTGCAGCTCTGTGTGTCCATTCAGATATGGAGCTGCCATTCGGCCCTGCCTCTCTCTCTTCTGGTTGGCTAACTGACTTTGATTGACAGCCGCGGGAACCACGGCTGTGTCTCTGCCAATCAGGAGAGAGAGTCTTGGATGGCCAAGGGACTCGTGGACACTGCTGTACAGAGATGGGGCTCAGGTAAGTATTAGGGGGTGCTGCCACACACAGAATGTTTTTTTATCTTAATGCATAGCATAAACCTTCTGCCTTTACCAGACATCCCAACCTGCAAAAACTCATTACAGGGAGGCGGCACTCCACACCCCCCCTCCCCCCCCCCCCACCAATTTAACACAGCTAAAGGATGATAAAATTAAATGGAATCAGTATACAGAGGTTTACTTCTTCTGAGAGATATTAAAGGAACATGTCTCATGTCGGGAGCCGCTCGATTGTTACCCCGGCTAGCGGGAGGGGACGTCCCCCCCCCTCCCACCGCCTTCCGCGGCTCTGCCCGGGTCTCCCATCCCACCATCTGGGTTACGCGGCAGCCCTATGCCGTCTTTTTTTTTCATGTTTTTTGTATCTGTATTGCGGGGACCTGACAATACATTACAGCCGCGAGCAAGTTTAAATGACATTTTTTCCTTTATAAATGTCAGTATTGCTGCAGCAAGCTCCATACATCGTACAGATGCGCTACTTTACAGGCACAGTAAGGGACCTCCCCAGGCACAATATTTAGAGGAATTTTTCTTGTTTCACTTTGAGCCTCATGACCAATGTAGAATAGATGTCACCCCCAAACTCTTAGGCTGCTTAAAGCCAAAGGCTCCACCCCCATGCCATAAACCTTTCCCTTTACCTAAATAATTGAGACCACACCGTGCTTGGAGTTAATTGGCCACAGCAGCCATTTTATTAACCCTTTTACCTTAAAATTAACATAAGGAGAAAAAACATTCCTTACAAACATAAAACAATCAGTCATTAGGCCTGTTGGTCTTTGAGGCTCCTCCAAATAATTCCAAATCCTGCATTGCGGGACCTGTGCCCTGATAGGCCTCCAGCCGCGTCACCGGCTCGGAGACAAACCACTCCCCGCAGTGCCACCATTTTGAATTCCATTTAAACTGACATTAAATGGAATGCACCATAGGGACCCATACCAACGATGAGTCCCAACCATACCCTTATCCTAAACTGTTCACCTCCCCCGCCAGCAAAGACCAACAAAACGCCACCAGCACCCAAGGGTGACACCTTACCCTTGCGTGCCCCTCCAAACCCTCAAGGCTCGCTGGATCCCATCCTGTAATCCCAGGGCCCATAAATCTATACCCACCGCATTGAGGTGGACTCCATCATCCCGCAGATACCGCCATGTGTCCACTTCCAACTCCAGGTGGCGAACCACCAACCCCCCATTCCGACACACAAAGCGCCCCACTTCCTTGTTCAACTTAATCCGAGCCTTATTAAGGCGCGCGACCGACCTGGCCATGCGCCAGGACGTGCGGGCCACCATATCCGACCAAACTACAAGCAGCGCCGGAAAAGCCGTGCGCAGCCTAAGGAAATCCAACTTTATGTCCCTGATCAAGGCCCGCGCGGACCTGGCCCCCAAATCGTTGCCCCCGGCATGCAGCACCAAAACATCTGGCTGCCTGTCCAACCGGGCGAAACGATGCACTTCGGGAAGGACCCTGCCCCAAGTAAGCCCCGGCACCCCCAGCCACCTGACACAAGCCTCGTGCCGAGAAAAACCAAGTTGTCTACCATTAGGACGCACATCAGCTCTCCGGGCCCCCCAGAAAACATACGAGTGTCCCATGATCCAAACAAGGCAGGGTTCCAAACCTACAAGAAAAGGGGACAAAAGGAAAAGAAAACCAACCAATAATCAGATAACCAGCCGGGCCCACACCCCCCCAGCGACAAAACCACCCCCCGTACATACCCTACACCAACAGCTGTGGACGAACGTACAACAAGAACCTCCTAGACTCCCAGCGCCCAATGCGTTTTACCGCATCGTCGTTCAATCCCCAGCGGGCAGCCTCAGTGGCCGCCCCGATCCGAAAGGAATGAGATGCAAACCTACTGGCATCCAAACCCAAAGAGCCCACACACCTTCTGAACACCGATACAAATTGAAAACGAGATAACGACGACCCGTCCGCATGCATTAAAAATGAACCGGGCCGCGAAGGGCGGATTGCCCAGTAATCCCGAACCGCCCCTACCGGGCACAGCGGTGAAGACGGCACCGCGAACAACCGGACACGGACCCCCTTGCCACTCTGGTCCGTTTTGGACCGTCGAAGGAGGATAGTAACCCCCTCCCGACCGACAGAGACATCCTGACCCAATAGGCCCCCCGTCACCATCCGGGAGGAGCTGACCAATTCCCCAATCCGGAAAGCCCCGAAAAAAGCGAGAGAAAAGGCCGCCTTAAACAACACCACCTCGTAACTCGAGGCGCAGTGCTCCCCCAATTGCCGGCAGACGTCCTGCAAAAGAGCGAAGGACACCGGGCGCCTAGTGTCCCTCCTCCGATAAGCCCTGGAATAGCCCCGTAACGCTTGTCTTACCACGAAGTCCTTCGTGTAATCCTGACAACCCAGAAATTTAAACAGAAAGGCCAAGCCGGACAACTTGCGAGCCACAGCGGAAGCCGACGCGCCCCTCTCAAAATGATCAGAGACAAAAGAAAGTAACACCCACCTGACCTCCGGACCCAGAGGATCCACCGATGCCACCCGCAACACCTCCAGCCACTCCAACAATACCTTGCAATAAGCCGACCACGTGGACTCGCTCACCGACTTCCTGATCCATCCAGCGAGGACCCCAAGGCAATCCCCCATAGCCACTCCGGACACGTGACTCCGCGTTGCTCCGCTGCCGGTGCCAACTCCCGGAACCTGTCCCACTGAAAACGAGACAGCGCGTCAGCAATATCATTCTTAACCCCCGGAATGTGCACAGCGTACAGGAAAACATTCAACCGTAGACACCGCAAAACCAAATACCTGAGGAGGCGCACCACCGGCGGAGACGAAGCCGACGCGCGGTTGATCACCTGAACCACCCCGAGATTGTCGCAATGGAGGCGAACCTTCAGGTTCCTGAACTCCGCCCCCCAAATCTCCAGGGCCACCACCACCGGGAACAGTTCCAGCAACACCAAGTTGCTGACCAGCCCCGCTACCTGCCATGCCCCCGGCCAAGGGGCGGCGCTCCACGCCCCCCGGTGAAAAGCCCCGTACCCCGCCGAACCAGCAGCATCGGTAAACAGTTCCAAATCAAAGTTGCTGATCGGCCCGGCCATCCACAAGGATCTACCATTGTATGTGGCCAAAAAACCGTGCCACAGACGCAAGTCATCCCTGTGTTCCCTGTTGAGCCTGACGAAGTGAGTGGGCAACTTCACCCCCGAAGTCGCCGCCGACAGCCGTCGGCAGAAAACCCGGCCCATGGGCATAATGCGGCAGGCAAAATTCAATTTACCCAGCAACGACTGCAAGCTGCGCAACTGAATCTTGCGCAAACCCAGCACCCCTTCAATTTCAGCTCTCAAAGCCCCCAATTTATCCTCCGGTAGGCGACACTCCATGGCCTCCGAATCCACGACAATGCCCAGGAAGCTGAGCACCGTGGTCGGGCCTTCCGTCTTGTCGGGGGCCAACGGAATGCCGAAGCTCCCGGCCACATGCTGCAACGTGGCAAGCAGGATCGCGCACCCGTTGGAAGAGGGCGGGCCCACACACAGAAAGTCGTCCAAATAGTGGATCACCGAATTCACACCGGAAACCTCCCGAACCACCCACTCCACAAAGGAACTGAAGGTCTCAAACAGCGCGCACGATATGGAGCAGCCCATAGGAAGGCAGCGATCCACATAATACGCCCCTTGCCACCGGCAGCCCAGCAATCGAAAACTGTCCGGGTGAACCGGGAGCAACCTGAACGCCGCCTCAATGTCCGATTTGGCCATCAAGGCCCCCCGCCCATAACGTCGCACCCAGGCCACCGCGGCGTCAAAGGAAATGTAAGACACCGTACAGGCATCCGGGTCGATGGCGTCATTCACAGACCCACCCTTTGGGAAGGAGAGGTGGTGAATGAGGCGAAACTTGTTGGGTTCCTTCTTGGGAACCACCCCCAACGGCGAAACCACCAAGTCACGCACCGGCACCTCCGAGAACGGGCCCGCCATGCGACCGAGAGCCACTTCCTTGTGCAACTTATCCGACACCACCAAAGGGTGGCGCAATGCTGAACGCAAATTCCTCGCCACCGGCGGCACCGAGGCCAAAGAGCAAGGGATACGAAAACCCACCGCAAAACCCTCCCCCAGAAGTCGGGCAGCCGCCCTATCGGGGTACCTATCTAGAAAAGGCCGCAGCCTTTCCACCCTCACCGGCGTCGTCCCCTTTGTGCGAAGGCTCTCCGGACCGCCCTTTTCCGGACTTAAAACACCGAGCCAAGGAATGGGAACCTCCGCAACCGGAGCATTCATGTTTGAAGCGACATGTGACACCGAACTTACAGGAACCCTCATTAAATTGCCAGCAGAAACCCCTCCTCTTTGCGGCCGGCTGTCCCGGGGTCGCAGAACCACCGGCCCCCCCTGGAAAAAACTGATTCGGAGCCTTCGCAGACGACATGAGCCGCATCCACAGGCTGATGTCCTTGTGGTCCCACCGCAAGGACGGCCTAACCGCCTTCCGCTGCCGGAACTGTTCGTCGTACCGCAGCCAGGCCGACCCCCCGTAAACCCGATAGGCTTCCCCTACAGCGTCCATGTAGCAGAACAGGGCCGAGCAGTTTTCCGGCGCCTTTTCCCCTATGACGCCCGCCAGAATGGCAAAGGCCTGCAGCCAATTGGCGAAGGTCCGAGGGATAAGCCGATAGCGTCGCGCCTCCTCGTCCTCCTTCTTGCGCTCCTCCGGTTTAACCCTGTCCAGGTGAAACTTCTCGAGGGGCAACAGCGTGAAGATTTCCACGTACTCACCCTTCCAGATCTTCTCCCGGACTTCCTGCTTCAAATGTGCCCCCAATGGGCCCTCAAAACAAACATATACCTCACCTTTCGCTGAATCGTCCAGGCGAACAGCGTCCGCCTTCCCCTCCTTCGCCGTCCCGGTCTTGTCCCCCGCCGCCCCGGCCGTGACTGCCACCACTGCCGGCGCACCAACAACCTGGGGAGGGGCCCCAGCCCCCCCCGCAACTAGCCCCGTGGAAGACGGCCCCGCCAGCCCCGGGGCCCCCCCCGGCTCCGTGCCCGAGCCCCCCGCCGGAGGCACCCAAGCCGCCGCTGGAGACAAGCGGCCCCCGTCCCCCGGGGGCAAACGCCCCAAGAGGTCCCGTAGACCCAGGAGGAAGCCCCTCAAACCCCCATCATCACCCCCTTCCGGGGTCCCCGCCCCCACTGGCCGGGACACCCCCACCCCCCGAGCCCCTCCAGCACTCCCACCCCCCACATCAAACAAGCCCCGCAAATCAGACAAAGCCAGAGAAGGAATTGTGACCTCACCTGTCTGCCCAGGGGGGGCGCCCCCAGCCGCCGATCCAGCCTCCCTCGTCGCCGACCGACCACCGACATCCTCTTCCACATCCGATCCGGACACCTCGCCTTCCGAACGATCGTCCCCGGGCACCGCTGACATCCGGCCACCAGGTGTCGCACTCCCGCCATCTGCAGAGCCGAGCGACAGGCGTCCACGCCCCCGTACTCCAGCTCCGCCCGACGGAGACCTCTGTGAACCAGCCGAACTTCCGATGACCCGGCCACGTGACTTGCCCCGCCGCGTCATCTCTCTGCGCCCAGCCGAGGCCGACTCCGAGTCCCGCCGATCACTGCTGCCACCGGCCGCCATGAAGCCGCTCCCACGCCGAGGCACCCCTCCGACCGGAGCATCGCCAGTAGGGGAGCCCGCCAGTCCAGTAGCACCCCGGCGAGAGGGACGGGGAGAGACCGAAGGCCGCCTCCCCCCACTACCCCCAGAGCTCCGTCCATGCAGAGGATTCCTCCCAGAGGCGCGCACGGCCGCAGCAGGAGGACGCTTAGCCGGCGGCCCTGAAGGGTCCCTGTCGGGGCTCCTAGGATGACGCTGAGCTCGAGGGGAAGGGTCCGGTGAAAAACGCTCCGGCGGCCGTGACCGCCGAGCCCGCGGGACCGCAAGCCCCTCCGAATCCTGTGCAGAGTCCTGAACCCCCATCAACGTGGAGACCTGGGACCGGAGCCACTCAGTCCCCTTCACCGCGGCAGCGGCCTTGATTTGCTCCAGCAAAACGTCCAAATCCGCCATCACAGACCAGGGAAGCTGAGGTGAGATGCTCTGCAGTGAAAAAGGTGGGTGACCAAGCTTCTTCTTCCTTCGTCCGTTGAACTTCCACTGACCTCCAATCTGAGGGGCCACCCCTCCTAACTGTACCTCAACCCCTCCCAAACCTGATACACCAATCCCTGAATACCCCCCAACTCAAAACAATTTAATTTAACTCACACCTGCCCTGTCTCCCCTCTTCACATGGTCATGTCTGCCCTGCGCTATTTTTTTTTTTTTTTTTCGCTTCGGGCCTTGCTTTAAAATCACTGCTCCTATCAAAACTATTGTTCTAAAAAAATAGTTTGCACTGATACATGTCCCCCCAGGGCAGTACTCGGGTCCCCATACACTTTTTTGGGCAATAATTTGCATATAAGGCTTTAAAAAGAGGACTTTTGATTTTTCATGTGTCCCATAGACTTTACTGGAGTTTGCATGTTCACTAGAACTTTTACCTGTTCCAGATGTTCTGGAGCAAACTGAAATGGGGGGGTGGGGGGTGTTCGGTTCGGCCCATCCCTACACATAACACCTTAAACAGATTATAGCAGGAGACCCCAAGAATAAGGTTGCTTGGAGCTGATGTGTCACGTAGTCATTGCTGGTAATGGGGCATCTAGGTTCTAAATATGGATCCTGGGCCTAGATTCCAAGAGTCTGTGGACGTGAATCAGAAACAAAACCAATTCAAGGGTCCCCCCAGGCATACACCTCCCAAAGAGCAGTGCCCCCTAAAAGCCGGGGCCCATAGTCTGTAGGCAAAAGGCCCCCCTGAAGTCCCCACCAAAAGCCCTGTCCTGGCTGGGTGTCACAATATATACTGTAAGACCAAAGGTCACCAATCTGCCAAAGCAGCAAACCCAGGATGAGTCCTGGATTGGGACCCTGGGAGCCCCAGCAGAGAACACAGGAAGGGTCCTTTCATACTAGGACCTGCATGTCATTCCCATGTAGTTCTATGCAGTGCGATTTTACCGCACCAAAACAAATGCATGCATCCGGCAACCAGATCGCATCGTACCTGTGTGCCATGAGATCTGTTGCAGGCAAACCACACTGCATTCCCAACCTGCGTTTAGGGTGTCGTTAACTTTTCAATGACACCCGCAGCAGATCACAAGGGCGATGCAACTGCAATGCGGTGCGGGAAGCCACACGGGAACGTAACTTTCCCGCACCAGATTCTAGTGTGGATGACCCTAAAACTAGGAAGCAGTCCTGTGCCGCCCTGGATTGTGGAGCAGGGAACTCTCTCAGGACCCGTTCACATTGGAACCCAGTGTGGGAAACCTGCGTTCCCTGTGCGTTTCCTGCACTGCCCTTGCAAACTGCAGCAGGTGTCAAAGCAAAGTTCAGAACACCCCAAATTCAGGTCACAATTGCAGGGCGTTTGCCCGAATCGGATGGCATGGTACAGAAGTATCGTGTAATCCAGTGTAGTGCAATTCTAAGAGTAGTGCATGCAGTACGATCAGCGTGGTGGGGTGTGATTTCAGTACATGTGAAATAAATGGGCTGAAATTGCACTGCACCCAGATCACACATGAATGGCACTGCACCCAGATCACACATGAATGGCACTGCACCCAGATCACACATGAATTGCACTGCACATAGATCACACATGAATGGCACTGCACCCAGATCACACATGAATGGCACTGCACCCAGATCACACATGAATCGCACTGCACCCAGATCACACATGAATCGCACTGCACCCAGATCACACATGAATGGCACTGCACCCAGATCACACATGAATGGCACTGCACCCAGATCACACATGAATTGCACTGCACATAGATCACACATGAATTGCACTGCACATAGATCACACATGAATGGCACTGCACCCAGATCACACGTGAATCGCACTGCACATAGATCACACATGAATCGCAGAGGAAAACATAGCGCGTTCCTGTGTGATTCATTGTGTGAAAAATATATAAAGATTCCAGTGCAAAAAGAGCCTCTAATTGTAGCATAAAACAAATAATTTCTCACAAATGGGGAAACCATCAGCCATTAGCCAGTTCCTTATAGCAGATTAATGGCTGGACGGGCCTTTCTCCCCTCCGGGTGGGCGTCTTATGATGTCCTCCTCATCTTACCACACATATGCACCCTCGGGTATCACCATCAGAGAAAAGAGCCAATCATGTTGGCTCTTTACCATGTGATCAGCTGTGTCCAATCACAGCAGATCACATATAAACAAATGCCGGTTATCTGTATTTCCTTTCCTCAGCGATTTTTCTGTGTGAGGAAAGGAAAGCAGATAATTGACTTTCCTGTGATAGGAAATTGATGTGATATCATTTACACTGATCATCAGGGCAGCATATTAATGTCCATCAGTTCAACCTCATCAATGCCCATAAGTGCAGCCTCATCAGTTCCACCTCATCAGTGCCCTTCAGTGTTGCCTCATCAGTGTCCATCAGTGCAGCCTCATCAGTCTCCATCAGTGCAGCCTTATCCATGTCCATCAGTTCAGACTCATCAGTGCCCATCAATGCAGCATATCACTGCACGGGGATCACAGGGAGAAATTAGGAGAGCTGACTGGATCACACAGAGAGGGAATCTCCCGCTGTGACACTGCTTGAAGCTGATACGCCGGCTGCTGTCAAACAAAGCCCCGCCTCCTGCACCACCTCCTATAATAGACAGCACACTGATCCAATGCTGGAAAATTGAACCAATATGCTGTCTATCATAGGAGCCGGTCCAGGAGGTGGGACTTTGTTTGACAGTGGGCGGAGTTTTAGCTCCAAGGAGTGTCACAGCAGGAGATCCTTTCTCTGTGATCTGGCCGCCTCTCCTCCCGATTCCACCCTGTGATCCCCATGCAGTGTTTTCTTTTCACCTTCCCCAGTTTCCTGGTTGAACAATTTTGGCAGAAGCAGTTCAGCAAGATTTTTACTGTGCATCAGATCAGCCTGGGGGCAATTGCCTCCCCGCCCCCGGCCCAGTCCACCCCTGATCTGTGTGTTTGCAGCAGCTGGTGGGAGGGGCAAGAGGCACAGCTGGAAGTGCTTGGGGGGAGTAAGGGGAAAAGGGGGGGATATGGCAAACAGGATAAATCAGATGGTGGACAGGAGCATGTATTCAGTGCAGTGGGGGTAAAAGGGGTGCAATCATATGAACCAATCTCCTGTGCACCTCTCCCTGCAGCCTCTGAAAGCTGGCAGAAGGGAGAGGAGGGGAAGCAGATTTCAGCAGCTGCAGGGGAGATGCACAGGAGATTGGTTCATGTAATTGCACCCCTTCTTCCCTCACCACACCGACTGCACACTCCTGTCCACCATGATTCCTCCTGCTGCCCTCTCTGATCTGCGGCCGTGCTGTAGGGACACTCGGCTCTGCTGTCCTCTCACTGCCAGTCACCTGGAGTTCAGAGCGACGCTGACAGTTTCCTTCAGTTTAGGTGCGGTAAACTGCAGACATGATGCATAATCCCACACAGCTCCGCACTGCACCTCCCACATGCGATTTGGTGTGAACCAGACATAGAAAAACTGAATTTTTGTAAAATCTTACCGTAAATTTCCTTTCTCTGAGTCCTCTGACAGCCGCTGCCCACTCATACAGTCTTCACCAATGGGTATTGACCTCTTATCCATAGGAGCAAGCTAGGCATAAGACATGTTAGAAACAAAGCAATTTACATTGACACACCTTTAGGGGGCTGTCCCTCTGGTCCAATACCCCCCTGCTATCAGCATCCCCAACTCAGTTTGAAAGCAAGCAGTTAAAGTCCAAAAGAACCGCACAAGAGGGGTGGGGGCGGCGACTGTCAGAGGACTCCGAGAAAGGAATTTTACGGTAAGATTTTACAAAAATTCTGTTTTCTCTTACGTCCTCTGACAGTCGCCGCCCACTCATACAGTCTTCACCAATGTGATGTCCCAAAGCAGTGTAGACACGAGGGGTGGGAAGCGCAACCATCACAAAGGCAACGCAGCACCCAGGTCAGAGAAAGGAACCTTATCTGAGCAGAAAGGTAAAAACTCTGGGTAACAGAAAAGCTCAACTGGAGCAAACAACCCAGGAAAGCAAATAAACCAGGGGGAAAACAACCCCAACAGACGGGGACCGGCCAACGCCATGCCCCTTAAAGGCACCGCCGCACAAAGAACTTTGCAGCCAAAGGAGACATCTGCTGATGCCAAAACATAAAGTTTGTAGAATTTGGAAAAGGTGTGCACGGACGACCAAGTCGCTGCCTTGCACACCTGGGCCATTGAAGCCTGATGGCGGAAAGCCCATGACGCACTCACCGCTCTGGTAGAGAGCGCCTTGACAGGGAAGGGCGGAACCCGTTCCCTAATAGAATATGCCTGTACAATCGTCTGCCTGATCCATTTCGAAATGGTTGCCGCAGACGCAGCCATACCCTTCCGAGGGACCTCGGGAAGGACAAAAAGGGAATCCGACTTTCTGAAGGATTCAGTAGACGACAGGTATACCCTGATCGCCCGGACTACATCCAAGGAATGCAAGGCAAACTCCCTAGGATGCTTAGGATTCGCACACAGTGAAGGCAAGACAATATCCTCGTTAAGGTGAAAATCTGAAACCACCTTAGGAAGGAAAGATTGGTTCGGTCGCAAGACCACCTTATCCCTATGAACAACCAGGTAAGGGGAGCGGCACGACAGAGTCGCCAACTCCAACACTCTGCGGGCAGATGTGATCGCCACCAGGAAGGCAACCTTCCGAGACAGCACAGGCAGAGGAATCTCCCGGATGCTCTCAAAGGGAGGACGTTGCAAAACGGACAGGACCCAATTCAAGTCCCAAAGAGGTAAAGGTGCTCTCCTAGGAGGAGCCAAATGACACACCCCTTGAATAAAAGTGCGTATCAAAGAGTTTGACGCCAAGGGGCGCTGGAAAAGGACTGCCAGTGCAGACAACTGACCCTTAATTGTGGTCAGCACAAGACGCTGGTCCACACCAGATTGCAGGAAGGCCAACACCCTCGCCACCGAAAAGGAGCGAGGATGGACGCCCCTGGATTTACACCAGGCAAAATAAGCTTTCCAGGTACGGTAATAGATCTTACCGGACGAGGCCTTCCTAGCCTTAAGCAGGGTAGGAAAGACCTCCGATGAAAGACCCCGATCTCTCAGGACCTGGCTTTCAACAGCCACGCCATTAAAGCCAGCGACTGTAAAGCAGGATGGAAGATCGGCCCCTGAGACAGCAAATCGTCCCATAACAGGAGCCCCCATGGAGGCTCGAAGACCAGTTGTATGATGTCCGCGTACCAAGACCGGCGCAGCCAGTCCGGGCCACCAGAATCACCAACTTCGGTTCCGAGACCAACCTACGAAGGAACCTGGACAACAACTGAATTGGGGGGAAGGAATAAATCAGGCTATACTGATTCCAAGGCACCACCAGCGCATCCGAGGCGTCTGCCAGAGGATCGCGCGTTCTTGCCACAAACCTTCCCACCTTGTTGTTTAGCCTGGACGTGAACAGATCGACATCCGGGGATCCCCATCATGCACACAGCATCTGAAACACCTCCGGGTGTAGGGACCATTCCCCCTGGTCCAGGGTCCGGTGGCTCAGATAATCGCCCTGCCAATTCTCCACAACTGCCGAAATTGCCGGGACGTGCGTCTTGGCCCAATACAGATTTTTGGTCACTTCCTGGGCCACCCGGGCACTCCTGGTGCCCCCTTGGTGATTGATATAAGCCGCCGCAGTGGCGTTGTCCGTCTGCACCCTCACAGGACGGCCCCGAAGATGATCCGACCAACAAAGCAATCACAGTCTGATCGCTTGCAGTTCCAAGATGTTTATCGGCAGGGAGGATTCCTCTTCCGACCAAGTGCCCTGGGCAGACAGAGTGCCCAGAACGCCAGCCCAGCCTGACAGGCTGGCGTCCATGGTGATCACCGTCCACAACGGCCAGAAAGACTTCCCCTGCATCAATAATCCGGAGACTGGAGCCACCACAGAAGAGCCTCTCTGGCTTGGCGAATCAAAGATATCCTCTGTTCCAAGGATTGAGGAAGCCTGTCCCACCTGGCTAGAATCTCCACTTGGAGAGATCGCGTGTGGAACTGTGCAAACAGTATCGCCTCGAAGGCTGACACCATTAACCCCAGGGACCGCATGCAGGTCCTGAGGGATGAGGATTCGCTGTCCCTGAGGGACCTGACCTCGTTCTGCAGAGTCCGGGGCTTGTCCTCCGGCAGAAAGACTTTTGCTTGGGCGGAATCCAGGACCATCCCCAAGTAAGGGAGTCGTACAGAAGGGGACAAAGTCGACTTCTGAACGTTGATGGTCCACCCAAACTCCTGGAGCATCTGAACCGTAGTTGACAGATCGCGTAACAGACTCGGGCTGGCACTCGATCTTAACAGGAGATCGTCCAGATATCCCAAGATCGCAACTCCCTGTGCCCGTAACAGGGCCAGAACAAGAGCCAGCACTTTGGTAAACACCCTTGGAGCCGAAGCGAGACCGAAAGGTAACGCCACAAACTGACAGTGTTCCTCTGCGATTGCGAATCTGAGGTACCTCTGATGACCCTCGAATATGGGGATGTGTAAATACGCATCCTTGAGGTCGATGGAAGCCAGGAAATCTCCCGGGCTCAGGGAGGCTACCACCGAATGGAGGGATTCCATGCGGAATTTTTGAACCCGCACGAAGCGGTTCAGAGCTTTCAAGTCCAGAATCGGACGCACCTTGCCCTCCTTTCTGGGCACAGTGAACAGATTTGAGTAAAACCCCCGAAATCTTTCCCGATGTGGCACCGGGACGATAACCCCCTGGGCAAGAAGATCCTGAACCGCCCGATGAAGATCTTGTAAACGATCTGGGGTCAAATGAAGATTTGAGGGAAAGAACCTGTCCGCTGGACGCGAAAGGAATTCAATCTTGTAACCTGATCTAATGATTTCCTGAACCCCCCTGTCCGGGATTCCGGAGCAGCCAAGGTTCGAGAAAACCGCGCAGAGGCCCCCCCCACCCCTGGAACGGGCCGTGTGGACGGCTTTTGACTTGCCCGCCCAAGGCTTCCTCTGGCCACCATGGACTTTGAAGGATTTGCCCTTGTCCTGTGCCTTGAAGGCACAAAAGGACCCCTGATTTGGTTTAAAGGAAGGGCCCCGCTTACCGTGGAAAAACTTACCCTTGGGATTCTGGGGCAGCAGAGTGCTCTTGCCCCCAGTGACCCCTTTAACCAATTCGTCCAGGGAGTCCCCAAAAAGGCGAGTCCCCACATAAGGGATGTCAGACACCGTCTTCCTGGAAGTCTGCTCAGCCGTCCAGCGCTTCAGCCATACCAAACGACGGGTTATCACCACGACAGCAGATAGGCGTGCGGCTAAAGGGGCCTCGTCCAAGGCCATGTCACACAGGTACAGAACAGCCTAAATAATCTTGTCCACCATCTCCAAAGTAGTAGGAGGGGCAGAATCCGCCACAAGGGTGCGTCTGAGCACCTTGGCCCAATCTACCACAGCCCGAGAGACCATCACTGAGGCAAAAATAGGTTTCAGCAAGGAACCCGCCACCATATAGGAGTGGCGAGCAAGAGATTCCATCCGCCTATCCGTAGGGTCCCTGAACACTGGAGAATCCTCCGTGGGCACAAGAGTGGCCTTGTTCAACCTGGACACCGTGTGATCCACCTTAGGGGCCACAGACCAGTGTGAATCCGTAGGAGACGCAAAGGGATGACGGAGTTGAAACCGTTTTGGTACCACAAAATTGCGCTTCAAATTGCGCCATTGTTCGTTCACCGTTTCGTGAAACTCAGCGGGACAAGGAAACACCTGTGCCGCCTTCTGGGTTCTACGGGTCCCAAAGGAAGACTGCTTACCCGGTGGGTTGGGCTCATCCTCTAAATGTAGTGTATCTTTAACAGCGGTAATAAGCGCAGACATAGGAGCGCGTTCTCTGGCCATCCCAGGGGGGGAATCATCCCCCCTCCTCATCCTCCTCCTCCTCCCCTTCCGACTGAGACCCTTCAGGGGGTACACTGTCTATGGCAGTGTTTCTCAACTCCGGTTCTCAGGGCACACTAACAGGCCAGGTTTGCAAGAAAACTGAAATACATCACAGCTGATATCATTTGCTGCTCAGTGATTGCAGTATTCTAGTCTGCATCTCCCCAAGGTAATACTTAAAATCTGGCCTGTTAGTGTGCCCTGAGGACCGGAATTGAGAAACACTGGTCTATGGCAACCATATCAGACTCTGAATCAGAGGAGTGAGAAAGCCTAGGCCTTTTTCTAGAATTCCGTTCAGACATCAATAGATCCACCTTGGACGCTAAAGTTGCAAGTGCAGCAGTAATCGCAGATGATTCAGACGTACCCAAATCATCCACCAAAGCTGGGGGGAATTTGCTGTCCTGGGACTCCATAAAAACTTTTATGGCGCTGGCCCTTTAAATCATAATAGCGGCGATCCCACAGCAATGCACTGCAAACAGGGACTAGACTGAAAACTCCCTCAGGCAGGAATAGAACTGATAGCCAAGAGATATTCCCCAGAAAACAGCAATAAAAGACCCCCAGAAGTGTTACCACGCTTGCTGACAATCTCTCTGCATGAGGAAAGGAAGTGATGTCACACCGCTAGAGGCTAAACAGGACTCGGACTAAAGAAAAATGGCTTCCCATATGATAAAAATAGGATAAAATAAAAGTAATAAAACAGAAGAAAGGCTGAGACTGTAGCCCCAGCACAGGGATAGCCTATCTTACTCCTAACTAGGCAGAAGACAAACTGAGTTGGAAATGCTGATAGCAGGGGGTATTGGACCAGAGGGACAGCCCCCTTAAGGTGTGTCTATGTAAATTGCTTTGTTTCTAACAAGTCTTATGCCTAGCTTGCTCCTATGGATAAGAGGTCAATACCCATTGGTGAAGACTGTATGAGTGGGCGGCGACTGTCAGAGCACGTAAGAGAAATAATTGTTTTCTATAGTATGTGTCATACAAAGACCAGCATTTCCCTAGTGCAGAAATCGCAGATCTCTGCAGATGGTGTGATGACCCCGAACTCTAAACTAATGACCTGTGAAGGATCTAAAGTGTCACCGATTAGCAATGTTTGACCGTCACAGATTTTACTCATTACACTTTTTTTCATTCAATACATTTTTTATTACAATGTTACTTTTAACAAGATTGCAGTCATAGAATCAGGAAGTAGTAAAAGGAAGAAATCCGATTGGTCAGGAAAATGACTTGTGTGGAATGTGGAGGCGGAGTCATTATTAATTTGTGTACAATACAATACACAACGTGTTACATTATAAAAACAAGGTATTGTAGAAAAGATCACACCATAGAAAATGGGGGAAAGGAGAAAATAAACCCGGATATGAAGGTGACATTTGTGTACGAGGAACACCTTAACAATTACCACCATTTTATTCTCCAGGGCCTCTGCTTTCAGAAAATATATGTTTGGGGGTTTTATCTAATCTTCAGGTCCAAAATCTGCATTTTACCATGTGTGCAAAAATAATGCAAACACGGCTCTTTAGGTGAAAGGGTTAATGAGAGCTAGATGGGATCACTCTGCTGTGGTCACATTAGAGCGCCCCCTAGCTGCAGCCTGGTAATAACATTGCTAGGAGGTCTATTCATTTATCTGTGTAATGTTCTGGTACCTCTGGTACCCTTGTTTCCATATTTCTCTTTTGCTGATTGCGTCCCATCTTGTTATCTAAGAGACGCATACACCTTTAAGACCGGATGACATCATTACTGAGCGCCGCTATGAGCGGCTATTTCAATCGCCGGCTTTCTCTCACTCATTGCTCGTTCAAACCACATGTTCACCGCACCTTCTCCTGTGAAGTCGGAGCTGCTGGCATTTCCCTTTGCTGAACTGAAGCCGGAACCTCGCTGCTGATCCGTATCTCGCTACGGGATCACCTCTCATTACTGGACTCTATTATTACTAACCTATCTAAGTGATAAGTACCCCACAGGGGATTCCTTACTAACTACATTCCTACTGTCATCTACTACAACTACCAGGACTATCTATATCTATCTATTCATTATCATCTGCATAGACTGTTAGCTCTTGGGACTACCTACAACTATCCTTGCACTAGGTTACTCTGTCTAAAGTATACTCCATCTGTGTCCTCATACCATCTGCACTATACTTTACATCAGAACCTATCTGCCTATTATCACCACCTGCAACTCTCCTTACTACTCCTAAGTGCTCACCATACAAATAGTCTGTCTCTCATCTATACCTTGCATATATTCTATCCCTCCATTATAACATCTGATTGAGTATATGTATACTGTATAACAGGCTGTGCACTATGATGAAGTCCTGAGAGTTGGATATGTTTGTTCAACAGAATCTCTACAAGGCTACTGAGTGTAATAATTCTGCAGCTGTAAATCCATCCACTAACAAAAACGCATGAACGTTACAATCTGCTACATACTTCCAATCTTTATATAAACATCTCCTGACATTTAGGGGTCTATTCATAAAAAAACTGCATAGCAATTCATCTGCCATGTACATTCCTTCTGTGTTAATGAGGGGAAAAAATGGATGTTATTGGATATTTGCTGCTTAAATGTTTTCCATTGATTTAAAATTGAAAATAATACATTTGCCACTAGATGGAGCTAATTGCTGTTATACTCAGCGCCATCTAAAGCCCAAATGTGGTATTTTACATATTAAATTAATAGTCGGTTTAATTGACTTGTGTTCTTCACAGTCTAATGTACTCATAAGTGTATGATCTCAGGTGTTAGTATGAAGCCATACCTGATGAAGGAAAGTAAGTGTCATTATGGCCACTAGATGGAGTCACTGTTCATAGGAAATAAAATTTGGCCAAAACCCATCACAGCTGCTGGGTGAACGCTGGTCACATTTGTTTAATTGTTTTTTTTTTTTTTTATTAGACCCTCAAAAGAATCGGGGTTCCTAAAATAAATTAAATGATCTCACCCTGGAACATGTCATATACAACCCTGTGTATAGAGTG
Source organism: Pelophylax lessonae (assembly GCF_965119305.1). Taxonomy (NCBI): domain Eukaryota; kingdom Metazoa; phylum Chordata; class Amphibia; order Anura; family Ranidae; genus Pelophylax; species Pelophylax lessonae. The sequence goes on from NC_138770.1 coordinate 12,593,240, forward strand.
CAGTGATCAGGAACATGTCATATACAGTCCTGTGTATAGAGGGCAGTGGTCAGGCAGGAACAGTGGTGTAGCATGGGTTGTCAGCGCCCGGGGCAAGGTAAGTAATTTGCGGCCCGGGCAAGGTAAGTAATTTGCGCCCCCTACACAAATCTACTAGACTACTCTACATTGACACCTACACTGACCTAGCTGACCACTACACAGACCTACCTTATTCATACACTGACCTACCTGATTACTATACTGACACCTACACAGACCTACCTGACCACTACACAAACCTACCTGACCACTACACAAACCTACCTGACCACTACACAAACCTACCTGACAATTACACTGACCACTACACAGACCTACCTGATTACTATACTGACACCTACACTGACCTAACTCACCACTACACTGACCAACCTGATCACTACACTGACCTAACTAATTACTATACTGACAATTACACAAACCTACCTGACCACTACACAGACCTATCTGACCACTACACAAACCTACCTGATCACTATACTGACACCTACAGAGACCCATCTGACCACTACAGAGACCTACCTGATTCCAACACTAACCTACCTGATTACTATACTGACACGGGTAGGGGTGGGAGGCGGAAGAATAGATCAAGCCCTTTCTATCTATGCACTCAGGGGTTGTGGTACTTGGGGAGCCACAGTCCATTGTGAATATTGTGTCCGGGTTTCAGGTAGCCTGAATCTCGGACACAGGATTCAAAAACCGAACTGTCCAGGTAGATCCTGGATGGGTGGCAACCCTACAGGAAGCACCAGCTAAGTGAGGTATCCTGGTTAAAGGGTTTTAATAGCGAAGGATTAAAACACTCACAAGAGGTAAAATATACAAGTACTCATCTGGTGTCAGAGTCTGTGGATCCTCCTAGAACCATCCTGCATGATCGCTGTCCTCTGTTCCGGGTGCTGGGCAGAGAGATGGCTGGCTCGGGAGCCTGGAGGTGCCCCAAGAAGCCACGCTAACCAGTGTGGAAGGCACAGCGGAAGTGCCGTCACCGGAAGGATAGGAGGTATCAGACAAGAAGAGAAGCACGGCTACGAGCTCAGAGTATTTGGCTCCTTCTACAGGGAAAAGCTCCTTCTCCAGCAGCCGCAGGTGGTCCTGTGCATTCCTTTATTGTACCCCCATAACCAAAGACCAGTGACGTTTTGTGGACTACCCTTTACCCTGATCATTGGTATTTTTAGATATTTATTGCTGGGTGGACTATATATAATCTTTGTGTGCCAGTATCTCCTTTCTCCATTAGCAGAAACACAGGATCTCCATCTTCCCTACTAACAGAACAGTGATCTCCCTTGTTTACATCGGCAGACAACTTTTCTGCCTCTCTCAGGAACAATTGCTGGGTGCCGATGGACACTGTGTCCGCCGGACCCGCTGATTGGCTACTGCTGTGTCCAGTAAGACCTGGGCGCCCCAGACCCGGAAAAGCAGATGACGTACAGGTACGTGATTCTGCGCAGAACGGCCACCCTACCACAGTACATGTATGTGGGTTGGTCAAAGCAAAAATTCTCCCTGATAAAGAGGCTATGACCTGGTGGACTGCATGCTTAACTCCTGAGCCCAGCTTAGGGCATTTAGGGCCTTAAGATTGAGGATGTGGTGGATGTCCACTTTTGGTTTGGGAACTGTGATAAAGTAGAACTTCTCAAATTGTTCTGGCCCCAGACCTAGAAATGCAGATGACATAGAGGTACGTGATTCTGTCTAGAACGGCCGCCTTGCCGCAGTACAAGTACGTGGAATGGAATCCACCAGGTTTATGACCTGGTGGATTACATGCGGAGCTCCTGGGCCCAGCTGAGGACATTTAGGACCTTAAGATTGAAGATATGGTGGATGTCTCCTTTTGGCTTGGGAACTGCGGAGAGAGAAGAACTCCTGGAACTCTTCTGGCCTTAGCTCAGTGAGATAGAGTTTGGAAGACTAATGTCATAGACAGGTTGTCAAAAAGTTTAGGGCTTTAGAAAGGGCCTTCAATGGCTGTCAATGTGGTGCCTTCTCCACTCTCCATCTCACTAATAAAACCCCAATGGATGACTCTCTATGAACTGATCACATTCCAATCACCGATCATCTAATCATTGGTAAAAAAGAAGACTCGGCACAGAATATTGTACGAAGAGTTTTTATTGGACAAGATCAGAATAAGCGATTACCACACAGTAATGATATGAATAAAATAAAGCTTAAATCTTTTATAATAGAATTAACAAATGTGTCAAATGTATTAATAATCATACATTGGTTGGACCGATAAAAATCCAGCGACTTCAATAAATCAAGCTCATGTATTTTCATGAATGTCTATCTGTTGCCCTATGTACTCTGATGATTGCCCACTTGTTGAGCCATGTATTATCATGAATGCCCACCTCTTGCCCCATGTATTGTGGCGATTGCCCACTAAATAATCATCAATGCCCAACTGTTGCCTCATGTATTGCCATATTGTCCATCTCTTGCCCCATGTATTGCGATGATTGCCCACTTGTTGCCACATGTATTGTCATGATTGCCCATTTGTTGCCTTGTGTATTGCCATGATTGCCTACTTATTGCCCCATGTATTGTCTTGATTGTCCATCTGTTGTCCCATGTATTGTCATTAATGCCCAACTGTATTGTGATTATTTCCTGCCTGTTGCCTCATGTGGGGAGGGATCGGTAAAAGGTAGACAGTTAAGTCATGATTTTACCACCCCCTTAAGCTTACATGGCAGCCGGATGGGGCGGTACACATGGCACTGCAATTTGCAGCTGCTGCAAACCTCACACCCCCCATCACATTGGGCAATGCTATTCAACTGAATGGGGTTGTGCCGCAACAGCCCCGATGCATACGGTTGCGGCGTACTGGCGTGGGCTTTACAGGAATAACATAAGGGCTCCCAGCTGCCTGCCAACCCCACAGCGGGTCAGAGGGCAATGCGGGTGTAAACCAACCCCGAGTGGACTGTGGGGGTTTCACATTTTTTTATGGACTAAACAGTTCCACCCGTTACAATCCATCGTCCATTTCCCGTAGTACCAGCAGGGGGTGTACTCTGATGTTTCATTATTTTTCCTTTCTTTTTAAACTTTCCCGCACTCTGAACATAAAAAAACGGAGCCTCTAATATAAGTGTGAATTCTTTGCAGTTTGAAACGTACATAAGGAGTGAAACATTTCCCACACTCTGAACATGAAATAGGATGCTCGCCCGTATGAACTTTCTGGTTTCTAAGAAATAAAACTTTGTATGGAAACCATTTCCCGCACTCGTAACATTAAAAAGGGCGCTCACCTGTGTGTATTCTCTGATGGCTAAGAAGGGTTCCTTTACAATTAAATTTTCCCGCACTCTGAACATGAATAGGGACACTCCCCTGTGTGCATTCTCTGATGGCTAAGGTTTCTTTTCTGATTAAAACATTTCCTGCACCTGGCACATGAATAGGGATGCTCAACCGTGTGTATTCTTTTGATGGCTAAGAAGGCTTACTTCATGAGTAAAACATTTCCCGCACTCTGAACATGAATAGGGATGCTCACCTGTGTGTATTCTCTGATGGCTAAAAAGGGATCCTTTTTCATTAAAACATTTCCCGCACTCAGAACATGAATAGGGACGCTCGCCTGTGTGTATTCTCTGATGCTTAAGAAGGGTTCCTTTTTCCTTAAAACATTTCCCGCACTTTGAACATGAATAGGGAAGCTCACCTGTGTGCATTTTCTGATGCTTAAGAAGTCTTATTTTCTTATTAAAACCTTTCCCGCACTCTGAACATGAATAGAGACGCTCCCCTGTGTGAATTCTTTGATGGCTAAGAAGGCTTCTTTTATGATTAAAACTTTTCCCGCACTCTGAACATGAATAGGGACACTCCCCTGTGTGAATTCTCTGGTGCCGGAAAAGGTTTCCTTTCGACTAAAACATTTCCCGCACTCAGAACATGAATAGGGACCCTGAGCTGTGTGTATTTTCTGATGGTAAAGAAGGCTTCTTTTTTTATTAAAACATT
>NC_138770.1:12607292-12637292 GCF_965119305.1 Pelophylax lessonae
AAGCCTTCTTAGCCATCAAAAGAATACACACGGTTGAGCATCCCTATTCATGTGCCAGGTGCAGGAAATGTTTTAATCAGAAAAGAAACCTTAGCCATCAGAGAATGCACACAGGGGAGTGTCCCTATTCATGTTCAGAGTGCGGGAAAATTTAATTGTAAAGGAACCCTTCTTAGCCATCAGAGAATACACACAGGTGAGCGCCCTTTTTAATGTTACGAGTGCGGGAAATGGTTTCCATACAAAGTTTTATTTCTTAGAAACCAGAAAGTTCATACGGGCGAGCGTCCTATTTCATGTTCAGAGTGTGGGAAATGTTTCACTCCTTATGTACGTTTCAAACTGCAAAGAATTCACACTTATATTAGAGGCTCCGTTTTTTTATGTTCAGAGTGCGGGAAAGTTTAAAAAGAAAGGAAAAATAATGAAACATCAGAGTACACCCCCTGCTGGTACTACGGGAAATGGACGATGGATTGTAACGGGTGGAACTGTTTAGTCCATAAAAAAATGTGAAACCCCCACAGTCCACTCGGGGTTGGTTTACACCCGCATTGCCCTCTGACCCGCTGTGGGGTTGGCAGGCAGCTGGGAGCCCCTATGTTATTCCTGTAAAGCCCACGCCAGTACGCCGCAACCGTATGCATCGGGGCTGTTGCGGCACAACCCCATTCAGTTGAATACCATTGCCCAATGTGATGGGGGGTGTGAGGTTTGCAGCAGCTGCAAATTGCAGTGCCATGTGTACCGCCCCATCCGGCTGCCATGTAAGCTTAAGGGGGTGGTAAAATCATGACTTAACTGTCTACCTTTTACCGATCCCTCCCCACATGAGGCAACAGGCAGGAAATAATCACAATACAGTTGGGCATTAATGACAATACATGGGACAACAAGTGGGCAATCATCAGAGTACATAGGGCAACAGATAGACATTCATGAAAATACATGAGCTTGATTTATTGAAGTCGCTGGATTTTTATCGGTCCAACCAATGTATGATTATTAATACATTTGACACATTTGTTAATTTTATTATAAAAGATGTAAGCTTTATTTTATTCATATCATTACTGTGTGGTAATCGCTTATTCTGATCTTGTCCAATAAAAACTCTTCGTACAATATTCTGTGCCGAGTCTTCTTTTTTACCAATGATTAGATGATCGGTGATTGGAATGTGATCAGTTCATAGAGAGTCATCCATTGGGGTTTTATTAGTGAGATGGAGAGTGGAGAAGGCACCACATTGACAGCCATTGGAGGCCCTTTCTAAAGCCCTAAACTTTTTGGCAACCTGTATATGACATAAGTCTTCCAAACTCTATCTCACTGAGCTAAGGCCAGAAGAGTTCCAGGAGTTCTTCTCTCTCCGCAGTTCCCAAGCCAAAAGGAGACATCCACCATATCTTCAATCTTAAGGTCCTAAATGTCCTCAGCTGGGCCCAGGAGCTCCGCATGTAATCCACCAGGTCATAAACCTGGTGGATTCCATTCCACGTACTTGTACTGCGGCAAGGCGGCCGTTCTAGACAGAATCACGTACCTCTACGTCATCTGCATTTCTAGGTCTGGGGCCAGAACAATTTGAGAAGTTCTACTTTATCACAGTTCCCAAACCAAAAGTGGACATCCACCATATCTTAAATCTTAAGGCCCTAAATGCCCTCAGCTGGGCTCAGGAGTTAAGCATGCAGTCCACCAGGTCATAGCCTCTTTATCAGGGAGAATTTTTGCTTTGACCAACCCACATACATGTACTGTGGTAGGGTGGCCGTTCTGCGCAGAATCACGTACCTGTACGTCATCTGCTTTTCCGGGTCTGGGGCGCCCAGGTCTTACTGGACACAGCAGTAGCCAATCAGCGGGTCCGGCGGACACAGTGTCCATCGGCACCCGGCAATTGTTCCTGAGAGAGGCAGAAAAGTTGTCTGCCGATGTAAACAAGGGAGATCACTGTTCTGTTAGTAGGGAAGATGGAGATCCTGTGTTTCTGCTAATGGAGAAAGGAGATACTGGCACACATAGATTATATATAGTCCAGCCAGCAATAAATATCTAAAAATACCAATGATCAGGGTAAAGGGTAGTCCACAAAACGTCACTGGTCTTTGGTTATGGGGGTACAATAAAGGAATGCACAGGACCACCTGCGGCTGCTGGAGAAGGAGCTTTTCCCTGTAGAAGGAGCCAAATACTCTGAGCTCGTAGCCGTGCTTCTCTTCTTGTCTGATACCTCCTATCCTTCCGGTGACGGCACTTCCGCTGTGCCTTCCACACTGGTTAGCGTGGCTTCTTGGGGCTCCTCCAGGCTCCCGAGCCAGCCATCTCTCTGCCCAGCACCCGGAACAGAGGACAGCGATCATGCAGGATGGTTCTAGGAGGATCCACAGACTCTGACACCAGATGAGTACTTGTATATTTTACCTCTTGTGAGTGTTTTAATCCTTCGCTATTAAAACCCTTTAACCAGGATACCTCACTTAGCTGGTGCTTCCTGTAGGGTTGCCACCCATCCAGGATCTACCTGGACAGTTCGGTTTTTGAATCCTGTGTCCGAGATTCAGGCTACCTGAAACCCGGACACAATATTCACAATGGACTGTGGCTCCCCAAGTACCACAACCCCTGAGTGCATAGATAGAAAGGGCTTGATCTATTCTTCCGCCTCCCACCCCTACCCGTGTCAGTATAGTAATCAGGTAGGTTAGTGTTGGAATCAGGTAGGTCTCTGTAGTGGTCAGATGGGTCTCTGTAGGTGTCAGTATAGTGATCAGGTAGGTTTGTGTAGTGGTCAGATAGGTCTGTGTAGTGGTCAGATAGGTCTGTGTAGTGGTCAGGTAGGTTTGTGTAATTGTCAGTATAGTAATTAGTTAGGTCAGTGTAGTGATCAGGTTGGTCAGTGTAGTGGTGAGTTAGGTCAGTGTAGGTGTCAGTATAGTAATCAGGTAGGTCTGTGTAGTGGTCAGTGTAATTGTCAGGTAGGTTTGTGTAGTGGTCAGGTAGGTTTGTGTAGTGGTCAGGTAGGTTTGTGTAGTGGTCAGCTAGGTCTGTGTAGTGGTCAGTTAGGTCTGTGTAGATGTCAGTATAGAAATTAGGTAGGTCAGTGTAGTGATCAGGTTGGTTAGTGCAGGAATAAAGTAGGTCAGTGAAGGAATAAGATAGGTCAGTGTAGGTGTGTGTAGTGGTCAGGTAGGTTTGTGTAGTGGTCAGGTAGGTCTGTGTAGGTGTCAGTATAGTAATCAGGTAGGTCAGTGTATGAATAAGGTAGGTCTGTGTAGTGGTCAGCTAGGTCAGTGTAGGTGTCAATGTAGAGTAGTCTAGTAGATTTGTGTAGGGGGCGCAAATTACTTACCTTGCCCGGGCCGCAAATTACTTACCTTGCCCGGGCCGCAAATTACTTACCTTGCCCCGGGCGCTGACAACCCATGCTACACCACTGTTCCTGCCTGACCACTGCCCTCTATACACAGGACTGTATATGACATGTTCCTGATCACTGCACTCTATACACAGGGTTGTATATGACATGTTCCAGGGTGAGATCATTTAATTTATTTTAGGAACCCCGATTCTTTTGAGGGTCTAATAAAAAAAAAAAAAACAATTAAACAAATGTGACCAGCGTTCACCCAGCAGCTGTGATGGGTTTTGGCCAAATTTTATTTCCTATGAACAGTGACTCCATCTAGTGGCCATAATGACACTTACTTTCCTTCATCAGGTATGGCTTCATACTAACACCTGAGATCATACACTTATGAGTACATTAGACTGTGAAGAACACAAGTCAATTAAACCGACTATTAATTTAATATGTAAAATACCACATTTGGGCTTTAGATGGCGCTGAGTATAACAGCAATTAGCTCCATCTAGTGGCAAATGTATTATTTTCAATTTTAAATCAATGGAAAACATTTAAGCAGCAAATATCCAATAACATCCATTTTTTCCCCTCATTAACACAGAAGGAATGTACATGGCAGATGAATTGCTATGCAGTTTTTTTATGAATAGACCCCTAAATGTCAGGAGATGTTTATATAAAGATTGGAAGTATGTAGCAGATTGTAACGTTCATGCGTTTTTGTTAGTGGATGGATTTACAGCTGCAGAATTATTACACTCAGTAGCCTTGTAGAGATTCTGTTGAACAAACATATCCAACTCTCAGGACTTCATCATAGTGCACAGCCTGTTATACAGTATACATATACTCAATCAGATGTTATAATGGAGGGATAGAATATATGCAAGGTATAGATGAGAGACAGACTATTTGTATGGTGAGCACTTAGGAGTAGTAAGGAGAGTTGCAGGTGGTGATAATAGGCAGATAGGTTCTGATGTAAAGTATAGTGCAGATGGTATGAGGACACAGATGGAGTATACTTTAGACAGAGTAACCTAGTGCAAGGATAGTTGTAGGTAGTCCCAAGAGCTAACAGTCTATGCAGATGATAATGAATAGATAGATATAGATAGTCCTGGTAGTTGTAGTAGATGACAGTAGGAATGTAGTTAGTAAGGAATCCCCTGTGGGGTACTTATCACTTAGATAGGTTAGTAATAATAGAGTCCAGTAATGAGAGGTGATCCCGTAGCGAGATACGGATCAGCAGCGAGGTTCCGGCTTCAGTTCAGCAAAGGGAAATGCCAGCAGCTCCGACTTCACAGGAGAAGGTGCGGTGAACATGTGGTTTGAACGAGCAATGAGTGAGAGAAAGCCGGCGATTGAAATAGCCGCTCATAGCGGCGCTCAGTAATGATGTCATCCGGTCTTAAAGGTGTATGCGTCTCTTAGATAACAAGATGGGACGCAATCAGCAAAAGAGAAATATGGAAACAAGGGTACCAGAGGTACCAGAACATTACACAGATAAATGAATAGACCTCCTAGCAATGTTATTACCAGGCTGCAGCTAGGGGGCGCTCTAATGTGACCACAGCAGAGTGATCCCATCTAGCTCTCATTAACCCTTTCACCTAAAGAGCCGTGTTTGCATTATTTTTGCACACATGGTAAAATGCAGATTTTGGACCTGAAGATTAGATAAAACCCCCAAACATATATTTTCTGAAAGCAGAGGCCCTGGAGAATAAAATGGTGGTAATTGTTAAGGTGTTCCTCGTACACAAATGTCACCTTCATATCCAGGTTTATTTTCTCCTTTCCCCCATTTTCTATGGTGTGATCTTTTCTACAATACCTTGTTTTTATAATGTAACACGTTGTGTATTGTATTGTACACAAATTAATAATGACTCCGCCTCCACATTCCACACAAGTCATTTTCCTGACCAATCGGATTTCTTCCTTTTACTACTTCCTGATTCTATGACTGCAATCTTGTTAAAAGTAACATTGTAATAAAAAATGTATTGAATGAAAAAAAGTGTCGGTGTAATGAGTAAAATCTGTGACGGTCAAACATTGCTAATCGGTGACACTTTAGATCCTTCACAGGTCATTAGTTTAGAGTTCGGGGTCATCACACCATCTGCAGAGATCTGCGATTTCTGCACTAGGGAAATGCTGGTCTTTGTATGACACATACTATAGAAAACAATTATTTCTCTTACGTGCTCTGACAGTCGCCGCCCACTCATACAGTCTTCACCAATGGGTATTGACCTCTTATCCATAGGAGCAAGCTAGGCATAAGACTTGTTAGAAACAAAGCAATTTACATAGACACACCTTAAGGGGGCTGTCCCTCTGGTCCAATACCCCCTGCTATCAGCATTTCCAACTCAGTTTGTCTTCTGCCTAGTTAAGAGTAAGATAGGCTATCCCTGTGCTGGGGCTACAGTCTCAGCCTTTCTTCTGTTTTATTACTTTTATTTTATCCTATTTTTATCATATGGGAAGCCATTTTTCTTTAGTCCGAGTCCTGTTTAGCCTCTAGCGGTGTGACATCACTTCCTTTCCTCATGCAGAGAGATTGTCAGCAAGCGTGGTAACACTTCTGGGGGTCTTTTATTGCTGTTTTCTGGGGAATATCTCTTGGCTATCAGTTCTATTCCTGCCTGAGGGAGTTTTCAGTCTAGTCCCTGTTTGCAGTGCATTGCTGTGGGATCGCCGCTATTATGATTTAAAGGGCCAGCGCCATAAAAGTTTTTATGGAGTCCCAGGACAGCAAATTCCCCCCAGCTTTGGTGGATGATTTGGGTACGTCTGAATCATCTGCGATTACTGCTGCACTTGCAACTTTAGCGTCCAAGGTGGATCTATTGATGTCTGAACGGAATTCTAGAAAAGGGCCTAGGCTTTCTCACTCCTCTGATTCAGAGTCTGATATGGTTGCCATAGACCAGTGTTTCTCAATTCCGGTCCTCAGGGCACACTAACAGGCCAGATTTTAAGTATTACCTTGGGGAGATGCAGACTAGAATACTGCAATCACTGAGCAGCAAATGATATCAGCTGTGATGTATTTCAGTTTTCTTGCAAACCTGGCCTGTTAGTGTGCCCTGAGAACCGGAGTTGAGAAACACTGCCATAGACAGTGTACCCCCTGAAGGGTCTCAGTCGGAAGGGGAGGAGGAGGATGAGGAGGGGGGATGATTCCCCCCCTGGGATGGCCAGAGAACGCGCTGCTATGTCTGCGCTTATTACCGCTGTTAAAGATACACTACATTTAGAGGATGAGCCCAACCCACCGGGTAAGCAGTCTTCCTTTGGGACCCGTAGAACCCAGAAGGCGGCACAGGTGTTTCCTTGTCCCGCTGAGTTTCACGAAACGGTGAACGAACAATGGCGCAATTTGAAGCGCAATTTTGTGGTACCAAAACGGTTTCAACTCCGTCATCCCTTTGCGTCTCCTACGGATTCACACTGGTCTGTGGCCCCTAAGGTGGATCACACGGTGTCCAGGTTGAACAAGGCCACTCTTGTGCCCACGGAGGATTCTCCAGTGTTCAGGGACCCTACGGATAGGCGGATGGAATCTCTTGCTCGCCACTCCTATATGGTGGCGGGTTCCTTGCTGAAACCTATTTTTGCCTCAGTGATGGTCTCTCGGGCTGTGGTAGATTGGGCCAAGGTGCTCAGACGCACCCTTGTGGCGGATTCTGCCCCTCCTACTACTTTGGAGATGGTGGACAAGATTATTTAGGCTGTTCTGTACCTGTGTGACATGGCCTTGGACGAGGCCCCTTTAGCCGCACGCCTATCTGCTGTCGTGGTGATAACCCGTCGTTTGGTATGGCTGAAGCGCTGGACGGCTGAGCAGACTTCCAGGAAGACGGTGTCTGACATCCCTTATGTGGGGACTCGCCTTTTTGGGGACTCCCTGGACGAATTGGTTAAAGGGGTCACTGGGGGCAAGAGCACTCTGCTGCCCCAGAATCCCAAGGGTAAGTTTTTCCACGGTAAGCGGGGCCCTTCCTTTAAACCAAATCAGGGGTCCTTTCGTGCCTTCAAGGCACAGGACAAGGGCAAATCCTTCAAAGTCCATGGTGGCCAGAGGAAGCCTTGGGCGGGCAAGTCAAAAGCCGTCCACACGGCCCGTTCCAGGGGTGGGGGGGGCCTCTGCGCGGTTTTCTCGAACCTTGGCTGCTCCGGAATCCCGGACAGGGGGGTTCAGGAAATCATTAGATCAGGTTACAAGATTGAATTCCTTTCGCGTCCAGCGGACAGGTTCTTTCCCTCAAATCTTCATTTGACCCCAGATCGTTTACAAGATCTTCATCGGGCGGTTCAGGATCTTCTTGCCCAGGGGGTTATCGTCCCGGTGCCACATCGGGAAAGATTTCGGGGGTTTTACTCAAATCTGTTCACTGTGCCCAGAAAGGAGGGCAAGGTGCGTCCGATTCTGGACTTGAAAGCTCTGAACCGCTTCGTGCGGGTTCAAAAATTCCGCATGGAATCCCTCCATTCGGTGGTAGCCTCCCTGAGCCCGGGAGATTTCCTGGCTTCCATCGACCTCAAGGATGCGTATTTACACATCCCCATATTCGAGGGTCATCAGAGGTACCTCAGATTCGCAATCGCAGAGGAACACTGTCAGTTTGTGGCGTTACCTTTCGGTCTCGCTTCGGCTCCAAGGGTGTTTACCAAAGTGCTGGCTCTTGTTCTGGCCCTGTTACGGGCACAGGGAGTTGCGATCTTGGGATATCTGGACGATCTCCTGTTAAGATCGAGTGCCAGCCCGAGTCTGTTACGTGATCTGTCAACTACGGTTCAGATGCTCCAGGAGTTTGGGTGGACCATCAACGTTCAGAAGGCGACTTTGTCCCCTTCTGTACGACTCCCTTACTTGGGGATGGTCCTGGATTCCGCCCAAGCAAAAGTCTTTCTGCCGGAGGACAAGCCCCGGACTCTGCAGAACGAGGTCAGGTCCCTCAGGGACAGCGAATCCTCATCCCTCAGGACCTGCATGCGGTCCCTGGGGTTAATGGTGTCAGCCTTCGAGGCGATACTGTTTGCACAGTTCCACACGCGATCTCTCCAAGTGGAGATTCTAGCCAGGTGGGACAGGCTTCCTCAATCCTTGGAACAGAGGATATCTTTGATTCGCCAAGCCAGAGAGGCTCTTCTGTGGTGGCTCCAGTCTCCGGATTATTGATGCAGGGGAAGTCTTTCTGGCCGTTGTGGACGGTGATCACCATGGACGCCAGCCTGTCAGGCTGGGCTGGCGTTCTGGGCACTCTGTCTGCCCAGGGCACTTGGTCGGAAGAGGAATCCTCCCTGCCGATAAACATCTTGGAACTGCAAGCGATCAGACTGTGATTGCTTTGTTGGTCGGATCATCTTCGGGGCCGTCCTGTGAGGGTGCAGACGGACAACGCCACTGCGGCGGCTTATATCAATCACCAAGGGGGCACCAGGAGTGCCCGGGTGGCCCAGGAAGTGACCAAAAATCTGTATTGGGCCAAGACGCACGTCCCGGCAATTTCGGCAGTTGTGGAGAATTGGCAGGGCGATTATCTGAGCCACCGGACCCTGGACCAGGGGGAATGGTCCCTACACCCGGAGGTGTTTCATATGCTGTGTGCATGATGGGGATCCCCGGATGTCGATCTGTTCACGTCCAGGCTAAACAACAAGGTGGGAAGGTTTGTGGCAAGAACGCGCGATCCTCTGGCAGACGCCTCGGATGCGCTGGTGGTGCCTTGGAATCAGTATAGCCTGATTTATTCCTTCCCCCCAATTCAGTTGTTGTCCAGGTTCCTTCGTAGGTTGGTCTCGGAACCGAAGTTGGTGATTCTGGTGGCCCGGACTGGCTGCGCCGGTCTTGGTACGCGGACATCATACAACTGGTCTTCGAGCCTCCATGGGGGCTCCTGTTATGGGACGATTTGCTGTCTCAGGGGCCGATCTTCCATCCTGCTTTACAGTCGCTGGCTTTAATGGCGTGGCTGTTGAAAGCCAGGTCCTGAGAGATCGGGGTCTTTCATCGGAGGTCTTTCCTACCCTGCTTAAGGCTAGGAAGGCCTCGTCCGGTAAGATCTATTACCGTACCTGGAAAGCTTATTTTGCCTGGTGTAAATCCAGGGGCGTCCATCCTCGCTCCTTTTCGGTGGCGAGGGTGTTGGCCTTCCTGCAATCTGGTGTGGACCAGCGTCTTGTGCTGACCACAATTAAGGGTCAGTTGTCTGCACTGGCAGTCCTTTTCCAGCGCCCCTTGGCGTCAAACTCTTTGATACGCACTTTTATTCAAGGGGTGTGTCATTTGGCTCCTCCTAGGAGAGCACCTTTACCTCTTTGGGACTTGAATTGGGTCCTGTCCGTTTTGCAACGTCCTCCCTTTGAGAGCATCCGGGAGATTCCTCTGCCTGTGCTGTCTCGGAAGGTTGCCTTCCTGTTGGCGATCACATCTGCCCGCAGAGTGTTGGAGTTGGCGGCTCTGTCGTGCCGCTCCCCTTACCTGGTTGTTCATAGGGATAAGGTGGTCTTGCGACCGAACCAATCTTTCCTTCCTAAGGTGGTTTCAGATTTTCACCTTAACGAGGATATTGTCTTGCCTTCACTGTGTGCGAATCCTAAGCATCCTAGGGAGTTTGCCTTGCATTCCTTGGATGTAGTCCGGGCGATCAGGGTATACCTGTCGTCTACTGAATCCTTCAGAAAGTCGGATTCCCTTTTTGTCCTTCCCGAGGTCCCTCGGAAGGGTATGGCTGCTTCTGCGGCAACCATTTCGAAATGGATCAGGCAGACGATTGTACAGGCATATTCTATTAGGGAACGGGTTCCGCCCTTCCCTGTCAAGGCGCTCTCTACCAGAGCGGTGAGTGCGTCATGGGCTTTCCGCCATCAGGCTTCAATGGCCCAGGTGTGCAAGGCAGCGACTTGGTCGTCCATGCACACCTTTTCCAAATTCTACAAACTTTATGTTTTGGCATCAGCAGATGTCTCCTTTGGCTGCAAAGTTCTTTGTGCGGCGGTGCCTTTAAGGGGCATGGCGTTGGCCAGTCCCCGTCTGTTGGGGTTGTTTTCCCCCTGGTTTATTTGCTTTCCTGGGTTGTTTGCTCCAGTTGAGCTTTTCTGTTACCCAGAGTTTTTACCTTTCTGCTCAGATAAGGTTCCTTTCTCTGACCTGGGTGCTGCGTTGCCTTTGTGATGGTTGCGCTTCCCACCCCTCGTGTCTACACTGCTTTGGGACATCACATTGGTGAAGACTGTATGAGTGGGCGGCGACTGTCAGAGGACGTAAGAGAAAACAGAATTTTTGTAAAATCTTACCGTAAAATTCCTTTCTCGGAGTCCTCTGACAGTCGCCGCCCCCACCCCTCTTGTGCGGTTCTTTTGGACTTTAACTGCTTGCTTTCAAACTGAGTTGGGGATGCTGATAGCAGGGGGGTATTGGACCAGAGGGACAGCCCCCTAAAGGTGTGTCAATGTAAATTGCTTTGTTTCTAACATGTCTTATGCCTAGCTTGCTCCTATGGATAAGAGGTCAATACCCATTGGTGAAGACTGTATGAGTGGGCAGCGGCTGTCAGAGGACTCAGAGAAAGGAAATTTACGGTAAGATTTTACAAAAATTCAGTTTTTCTATGTCTGGTTCACACCAAATCGCATGTGGGATGTGCAGTGCGGAGCTGTGTGGGATTATGCATCATGTCTGCAGTTTACCGCACCTAAACTGAAGGAAACTGTCAGCGTCGCTCTGAACTCCAGGTGACTGGCAGTGAGAGGACAGCAGAGCCGAGTGTCCCTACAGCACGGCCGCAGATCAGAGAGGGCAGCAGGAGGAATCATGGTGGACAGGAGCATGCAGTCGGTGTGGTGAGGGAAGAAGGGGTGCAATTACATGAACCAATCTCCTGTGCATCTCCCCTGCAGCTGCTGAAATCTGCTTCCCCTCCTCTCCCTTCTGCCAGCTTTCAGAGGCTGCAGGGAGAGGTGCACAGGAGATTGGTTCATATGATTGCACCCCTTTTACCCCCACTGCACTGAATACATGCTCCTGTCCACCATCTGATTTATCCTGTTTGCCATATCCCCCCCTTTTCCCCTTACTCCCCCCAAGCACTTCCGGCTGTGCCTCTTGCCCCTCCCACCAGCTGCTGCAAACACACAGATCAGGGGTGGACTGGGCCGGGGGCGGGGAGGCAATTGCCCCCAGGCTGATCTGATGCACAGTAAAAATCTTGCTGAACTGCTTCTGCCAAAATCGTTCAACCAGGAAACTGGGGAAGGTGAAAAGAAAACACTGCATGGGGATCACAGGGTGGAATCGGGAGGAGAGGCGGCCAGATCACAGAGAAAGGATCTCCTGCTGTGACACTCCTTGGAGCTAAAACTCCGCCCACTGTCAAACAAAGTCCCACCTCCTGGACCGGCTCCTATGATAGACAGCATATTGGTTCAATTTTCCAGCATTGGATCAGTGTGCTGTCTATTATAGGAGGTGGTGCAGGAGGCGGGGCTTTGTTTGACAGCAGCCGGCGTATCAGCTTCAAGCAGTGTCACAGCGGGAGATTCCCTCTCTGTGTGATCCAGTCAGCTCTCCTAATTTCTCCCTGTGATCCCCGTGCAGTGATATGCTGCATTGATGGGCACTGATGAGGTTGTATTGATGGGCACTGATGAGTCTGAACTGATGGACATGGATAAGGCTGCACTGATGGAGACTGATGAGGCTGCACTAATTGGACACTAATGAGGCTGTACTGATAAGGCTGCACTAATTGGACACTAATGAGGCAACACTGAAGGGCACTGATGAGGTGGAACTGATGAGGCTGCACTTATGGGCATTGATGAGGTTGAACTGATGGACATTAATATGCTGCCCTGATGATCAGTGTAAATGATATCACATCAATTTCCTATCACAGGAAAGTCAATTATCTGCTTTCCTTTCCTCACACAGAAAAATCGCTGAGGAAAGGAAATACAGATAACCGGCATTTGTTTATATGTGATCTGCTGTGATTGGACACAGCTGATCACATGGTAAAGCGCCAACATGATTGGCTCTTTTCTCTGATGGTGATACCCGAGGGTGCGCATGTGTGGTAAGATGAGGAGGACATCATAAGACGCCCACCCGGAGGGGAGAAAGGCCCATCCAGCCATTAATCTGCTATAAGGAACTGGCTAATGGCTGATGGTTTCCCCATTTGTGAGAAATTATTTGTTTTATGCTACAATTAGAGGCTCTTTTTGCACTGGAATCTTTATATATTTTTCACACAATGAATCACATAGGAACGCGCTATGTTTTCCTCTGCGATTCATGTGTGATCTGGGTGCAGTGCCATTCATGTGTGATCTGGGTGCAGTGCGATTCACGTGTGATCTGGGTGCAGTGCAATTCATGTATGATCTGGGTACAGTGTGATTCATGTGTGATCTGGGTGCAGTGCGATTCATGTGTGATCTGGGTGCAGTGCGATTCACGTGTGATCTGGGTGCAGTGCGATTCATGTGTGATCTGGGTGCAGTGCGATTCATGTGTGATTTGGGTGCAGTGTGTTTCATGTGTGATCTATGTGCAGTGCAATTCATGTGTGATCTGGGTGCAGTGCCATTCATGTGTGATCTGGGTGCAGTGCGATTCATGTGTGATCTGGGTGCAGTGCCATTCATGTGTGATCTGGGAGCAGTGCGATTCACGTGTGATTTGGGTGCAGTGCCATTCACGTGTGATCTGGTTGCAGTGTGATTTCAGCCCATTTATTTCACATGTACTGAAATCACACCCCACCACGCTGATCGTACTGCATGCACTACTCTTAGAATTGCACTACACTGGATTACACGATACTTCTGTACCATGCCATCCGATTCGGGCAAACGCCCTGCAATTGTGACCTGAATTTGGGGTGTTCTGAACTTTGCTTTGACACCTGCTGCAGTTTGCAAGGGCAGTGCAGGAAACGCACAGGGAACGCAGGTTTCCCACACTGGGTTCCAATGTGAACGGGTCCTGAGAGAGTTCCCTGCTCCACAATCCAGGGCGGCACAGGACTGCTTCCTAGTTTTAGGGTCATCCACACTAGAATCTGGTGCGGGAAAGTTACGTTCCCGTGTGGCTTCCCGCACCGCATTGCAGTTGCATCGCCCTTGTGATCTGCTGCGGGTGTCATTGAAAAGTTAACGACACCCTAAACGCAGGTTGGGAATGCAGTGTGGTTTGCCTGCAACAGATCTCATGGCACACAGGTACGATGCGATCTGGTTGCCGGATGCATGCATTTGTTTTGGTGCGGTAAAATCGCACTGCATAGAACTACATGGGAATGACATGCAGGTCCTAGTATGAAAGGACCCTTCCTGTGTTCTCTGCTGGGGCTCCCGGGGTCCCAATCCAGGACTCATCCTGGGTTTGCTGCTTTGGCAGATTGGTGACCTTTGGTCTTACAGTATATATTGTGACACCCAGCCAGGACAGGGCTTTTGGTGGGGACTTCAGGGGGGCCTTTTGCCTACAGACTATGGGCCCCGGCTTTTAGGGGGCACTGCTCTTTGGGAGGTGTATGCCTGGGGGGACCCTTGAATTGGTTTTGTTTCTGATTCACGTCCACAGACTCTTGGAATCTAGGCCCAGGATCCATATTTAGAACCTAGATGCCCCATTACCAGCAATGACTACGTGACACATCAGCTCCAAGCAACCTTATTCTTGGGGTCTCCTGCTATAATCTGTTTAAGGTGTTATGTGTAGGGATGGGCCGAACCGAACACCCCCCACCCCCCCATTTCAGTTTGCTCCAGAACATCTGGAACAGGTAAAAGTTCTAGTGAACATGCAAACTCCAGTAAAGTCTATGGGACACATGAAAAATCAAAAGTCCTCTTTTTAAAGCCTTATATGCAAATTATTGCCCAAAAAAGTGTATGGGGACCCGAGTACTGCCCTGGGGGGACATGTATCAGTGCAAACTATTTTTTTAGAACAATAGTTTTGATAGGAGCAGTGATTTTAATGAGGCTCAAAGTGAAACAAGAAAAATTCCTCTAAATATTGTGCCTGGGGAGGTCCCTTACTGTGCCTGTAAAGTAGCGCATCTGTACGATGTATGGAGCCTGCTGCAGCAATACTGACATTTCTAAAGGAAAAAATGTCATTTAAACTTGCTCGCGGCTGTAATGTATTGTCAGGTCCCCGCAATACAGATACAAAAAACATGAAAAAAAAAGACGGCATAGGGCTGCCGCGTAACCCAGATGGTGGGATGGGAGACCCGGGCAGAGCCGCGGAAGGCGGTGGGAGGGGGGGGGACGTCCCCTCCCGCTAGCCGGGGTAACAATCGAGCGGCTCCCGACATGAGACATGTTCCTTTAATATCTCTCAGAAGAAGTAAACCTCTGTATACTGATTCCATTTAATTTTATCATCCTTTAGCTGTGTTAAATTGGTGGGGGGGGGGGGGGGGGAGGGGGGGTGTGGAGTGCCGCCTCCCTGTAATGAGTTTTTGCAGGTTGGGATGTCTGGTAAAGGCAGAAGGTTTATGCTATGCATTAAGATAAAAAAACATTCTGTGTGTGGCAGCCCCCCCAGCACCCCCTAATACTTACCTGAGCCCCATCTCTGTACAGCAGTGTCCACGAGTCCCTCGGCCATCCAAGACTCTCTCTCCTGATTGGCAGAGACACAGCCGTGGTTCCCGCGGCTGTCAATCAAAGTCAGTTAGCCAACCAGAAGAGAGAGAGGCAGGGCCGAATGGCAGCTCCATGTCTGAATGGACACACAGAGCTGCAGCTCGGCTTGAGTGCCCCTATAGCATACTGCTTGCTGTGGGGGCACTCAACAGGAGGAAGGGGCCAGGAACTCCAGCCAGGGACCCGAGAAGAGGAGGATCCTGGCAAAAACGAACTGCACAGTGGAGTAAGTATAACATGATTAATATTTTAAAAAGAAAAAAAAACAAGACATTAAAATCACTTTAACATTGGCGTCTAGGAGAAATATTGATGAGCTTGGGATGGCACTGCTCCCAGTTTTTAACATTGGCATCTATGGGAAATCTTGGTCAGCTTGGCATGGTACTGCCCCCTGTCTTTAACAATAGTGTCTATGGGAAATCTTGGTCAGCTTGAAATGGTAATGCTCCCTGTCTTTAACATTGGCGTCTATGGGAAATCTTGGTTAGCTTGACATGGCACTGCTCAGGAACTATAAGTGACAGGGACACCAAACTTAGGGAACACCGAGAGGGGACCCAGGACTACAAAATATTCATACATTTTAAAAGTAGAGTATGCCTATACACTACACTGACTGCACTAAACTGACTGAACTCACTATCCACTAACTACCTGCCTAATCTCCACTATACCCGGCTGCCGTGTAAGCAGCAGCCTTATATAGTGTGGGGCATGGAGTTTGCCCCTGAGCCATGATTGGCTAATGGCACGCTGCCTTTGGCCAATCATGGCTATCATAGTACTTTGTGCTGTGACTGGACAAATCCGGGTCAGGTGCATGCTTTGGCCAATCATCAGCAATCAATGCACTGCAAAAGCGCAGTGCATTATATGGAGCTCATCGGTGAGCAAACTTCCCGCTAAGAGCCCTATTTGTTTGTGTATTCAGCAAACACATGAACAGCTGATGTTTGAGTTGAACTTACGTTCGACTCAAACACACAGCCCATCCCTATTTGTTGTATGTTCGTTTATTCATGTCGACAACTTCCTGGTGATCCTCTCCACATACTGTAATCCACAGGGGCACTCTTTGTATCACATGTAATAAACTTGTTTATTTTGTAATTCCTACCACTGGACAAAGAATGAAATTCTTCAATTTTCTGATTTTTGTTCTGTGTGGTCCTACATAAAATGCACCTTCTGCATCTGTAAAATCCAACCCTGTTTAGGAATGTCACTTCTCTTTTAGATGGATCCAGTATATTCTATTCACATTTCTCACTCCAGGGTCCCTTTTTATAAATTAACTGTGTTTTTTTTAGTAGAATCCCCCGGAAAGGTACGGGCCTTCAGTAACAATGGCCAATATTTCCTCATACACTTTCCCACCTCTTTATATTGGACATTATATCCTGTTATAAAAGCTATATAAAACTCTTGGATTTTCTTTTGTCTTTTACGTAACAATTTCTCTCTATTCATCCTCCTAACCAGTTCCCTGGTGTTTTCTAAATCTTTTCTATCATACCCTTTCTCTATAAATCTATCAATAAGCATATCAGTTTGTACCAAATATACAGCTTCCCGAACACAATTGTGCATTGTGAAAGGCCCTAACCCACCCATGATGATGGCAGCTATAGGTAGAAATATACCCGTTATGTTAGGGCTTGTTTACATCCTGGCAAAACCGGAAGTGACAAAACACTCATCACTTACGGTTTCTTAGACCATAGAGATGATCGGGGTTGTAAAAGCAATCCTGTGACTATTTAGCCACTAGGATCACTTTCACATTAAAAAGTGCTGCCACCTGAAAACCAAAATATAACGGGATAATGCCTGCAGCTGCAAACATCACCCGGATATCATCATCTACGGGTGAGAAGTAGTTAAAGGGATAAAACAAGGTAAATGTACATGTGTTGCAGAGATGTACTGAATTTGTTTATTTATTCATTTTCTCAGACATACACTTTTAAATAAAACAAAGGGAATGTTCCTCATTTAAAGATAATGGGTGGAGACATGGAACTCCTTCCTCTATACCCTGAGTCAATGGTGCAATATCCCTAATATATCGTATGCTACCATGGTATTGACCTCTAGGCATAATAATAATAATAATAATAATAATATTCTTAAAACATCATAAGAAACTTTTAAAATTTTATTTTATTTTTAAAACACCTTAAATCTAAAACATGATAGATTTATAAAAAAAAAAAAAACAGAACACGGGGTTTATTCATGACAAAGGATTATCAGAGCACTATGGGGACACAGCACACTTCCTATACACTGTTTATTCTATATCCACGTTAATGACAGCAGATTTCTTTTGCATATATTTATGTCTCATCTCAGTGAGTAATCACAACCTATCACAGTTACTGCTTTTGCCAAAGAACATTCTACGATCTCATTGCAAGCATTTTATTTGCTATAATTTGCTATCCACAATTCACAGCATTACTTTTCATGCCAGTATATAAGTTATATTTTTCATTGAGGTGTCTTTCTTTGGGCTACAGTGGCCTTCACATTCAGATCTGGTCTAAGGAGAAGGATGTAACATTTGGGGATGAAGATACAGCCCAGGAGTCCAGCACTGGAGGACAAGATGGCGAAGACCTCCACAGCCACCATGTATTTCCCTTTAGTGCTGAGGTAGGCTGGGATGAAGGAGATCCAAACACTGCAGAAGACCAGCATGCTGAATGTGATGTACTGAGCTTCATTGAACGTGTCTGGAAGTTTCTTGGCTAAAAACGCTACAATAAAGCTAAGCATGGCCAGACCTCCCATGTAGCCAATCACAATGTAGAAAGCAGTGACTGAGCCCTCATTACACTGTAATATCATCTTTCCCACCTCCACTTGGCTGTTATACTCTAGGAAGGGTGGAGAAAAGACCAACCAGAAGACACAGGCGACGAGCTGCCCAGAAGAACAGATAATCAGAAGGAAAGCAGAGAATTGTTTCCTCAGCCATTGGCTTGGTTTACCGATAGGTCTGGTAACATTAAAAGCCAGAACAACAGTAACTGTTTTAGCCAAAACTGAAGAAATTGCAGCTGAAAAAGTTGTCCCAAAAACAGCTTGTCGGAGAAGACAGGAGATCTTTGTAGGACGTCCGACGAACATCAGAGGACAAAGGAAGGACAGGATGAGTGAGAGGAGAAGGATGAAGGTGAGGCTCCGGTTATTGGCTTTTACTATTGGAGTGTCTTTGTGTTTCACAAATATCCCAAAGATGATTATAGTTCCAGAACAGAATAACAGAGCCATAAAGATTAGAGAAATCCCCAATGTATCTCCATAAGACAGGAACTCAATTGATCTTTGTATACAGGTGTCTCGTCTCTCGTTGGGCCATTGATCCTGCGGACACTCATAACACCTTTCCATGTCTGAAAGAGGAAAAAAGGTTCTTATAGAAAATGACAAAGACTATAGGGCACAAGTCATAGCTTTAAATCCAATATTGTGTGATATAGAATTTTCCTGGAGTCAGGATCAATATATGATTTATTGTATCATGTGATCGAGAGGAAGATTCATCACAAGATAGAACAATTGGACTTTTTTAATCCCATCCATACTTTGATTTTCTGGAGATTACCCAGTTTATCTGGAAGTTAAAAGTAAAGATAATTATCTTAATTTTATACAAACCAAGTTTCCACACAGTTTCTATTGAATGACCAGAAAAAGTTGGGCTTGTGTCAGTTATTAGTGATCTTTGGTGGGTCCTCATGTATTCTTCTATGTCTTCCTATCCTTGTGTGCGTCTTCTTCCCCAGCCAGTAGAACTGAGACTAGGAATGAGCCATCACACCAAGCTTTGGCTGAATACAGCAAATAGAAGAGCACAAAAAGCCGCACAACCGGTTGAAGATGCAAAAAGTTAAAATCCAAATTTATTTTGCAGGCAAAAAGATAAAATCATCCAAGATGAAACCAAAACAGTCGGAGACATGGGGGGGAAAAGGGGAGCACGGCGGTTGACGCGTTTCACGGAGTCTTCCGCTTAGTCGTAACCATGCTGTACAATACAAGACACTGCTATATATAGAGGAAAAGGCATTTCAAATAACATGTACCTCCCAGAATGTGCTTGATTGAGCCCACACAGCTGCAGATACTAAATCCCAATTAAGGGCACACAAACAGCCCAGCAGGAATTGTATGTTTGTTTTTGCTTCACCTTTTGTCCAAAAACGCATAGCAAAAAAGTTCTATAAATGCATATGCGAAAAAGCTTTCAATAAAAATAAGGAAAAAACAGTAGTGATAATATAAAAAGACAGCTGGTAGAAGCCAAAAAACTAACAAAAACAATGTAAAGGGAGAAAAGAAAAAAGAAAAACGAAGGGAAAAAAACAAAGGGAAAAAAAAAGGGGGAAAAAAGAAAAAAACAAACAAAAAAACAAGAAAAAGAAAAAAGAAAGACAAAGAAAAAGAAAACAGTAAAACGGAAGCATATAGATGTATTCATACCCAGATGGAACTATGGTATAAAAGGAAATGGTGTATAATATAGTCATGAAGAGCATATATGTGTAAATATATAAGTGGTACACATAAAAATAATAAATGTGTAACCACAAACACATACATCACGTCCATATAGCATATGAAACAAATAGATAAATGGGGGGGGGGGGGGGAATTGTACACATATGTAATAGGTATGAGCACAACCCCCAAAAACGTATAACCCCATCCATTGAGTGGTATATCTGCAACTGTGTTCACATACATAGGGCAATCCACCCAATCGAAAGAATATAAAAATAACCAATGAGATATGTAAGAACACTAAACATTACCATAAAAATAATAATAAATACATAAATGCATAAACATAGAAGTCCTGTGTGTCTTTATCAGCATAATGGTATTATTATCCCCTATAAAGATATAAAAATAGGGACATTTAAATGGATATATACCCAAGACATTGGTAACGTCTCAGGCATATCCCACATCGATCTAACAAAAAAAAAAAAAAAATATATATATATATATGCTTACGTGTACATGTCGACTTAGATCATACTGAACACAGAGTATAGCATGCACATGTGTGAACCACCGTGCATATAGCACAATCAATATCCATAAAGGAATCAGCCACACATTGCATAAATATATAGCCATGGGGGCAAGCCGAACGGAACAACATGCATATATATCGAAGAACACATGCATTCCGAAAAAAAAAAAAAAGGATGCAGAGACCGAAATGGGACAAAAGGGAAGGAGAAATGAGAAAAAAAGAGAAAAGAAGAAACAAAGAAACACTAAGACATAGAATGGTCAATCAAAGAAACATGTACCATGTATGAGTATGGGATACAGGTAGCCCTCTCTGTATGTATAGTTAAATGTATGTACCCACGAATAGATACATGAATCATTACTGGGAATAAAAGTGAGTAACATCCCATTCAAAGTTTAAACCGCCAGGTAAGCGGGTCTGGAGTTTATGAATCCAGAAAACCTCCCGCTTACACAGAAGGCGGAACACATCGCCCCCTCTTACAGGAGCAACCACACGTTCGATCACTTGGACCGATATCAAAGACAGATCACCGTCATGTTCTGAATGAAAATGTCGGGCCACATTCGTGGATTTCCTCAATCTGACATCACTAAGGTGTTCCCTAAATCTGTCTTTAAGTTTTCGTGTGGTGCGACCCACATATTGTACAAAACATTCTCTGCAAGTAATGAGATAAATAAGGTATGTAGTGTTACAATTAAAAAACCTGTTGATTTTGTATGTTTTGTTCTCAATAGAGGATTGAAAGTTAACACCCCCTAGAATATGGGGACATGTAATGCAGTCCTTAGCCCCACATCGGAAATTACCTTTCAGATGCAACCATGTTTCCGATGTATTTTTAATTGTAGTGCTAAACAGACTTGGGGATAACTGGTTGTTCCGTTCGGCTTGCCCCCATGGCTATATATTTATGCAATGTGTGGCTGATTCCTTTATGGATATTGATTGTGCTATATGCACGGTGGATCACACATGTGCATGCTATACTCTGTGTTCAGTATGATCTAAGTCGACATGTACACGTAAGCATATATATATATATATATTTTTTTTTTTTTTTGTTAGATCGATGTGGGATATGCCTGAGACGTTACCAATGTCTTGGGTATATATCCATTTAAATGTCCCTATTTTTATATCTTTATAGGGGATAATAATACCATTATGCTGATAAAGACACACAGGACTTCTATGTTTATGCATTTATGTATTTATTATTATTTTTATGGTAATGTTTAGTGTTCTTACATATCTCATTGGTTATTTTTATATTCTTTCGATTGGGTGGATTGCCCTATGTATGTGAACACAGTTGCAGATATACCACTCAATGGATGGGGTTATACGTTTTTGGGGGTTGTGCTCATACCTATTACATATGTGTACAATTTCCCCCCCCATTTATCTATTTGTTTCATATGCTATATGGACGTGATGTATGTGTTTGTGGTTACACATTTATTATTTTTATGTGTACCACTTATATATTTACACATATATGCTCTTCATGACTATATTATACACCATTTCTTTTTATACCATAGTTCCATCTGGGTATGAACACATCTATATGCTTCCGTTTTACTGTTTTCTTTTTCTTTGTCTTTCTTTTTTCTTTTTCTAGTTTTTTTCTTTTTTCCCCCTTTTTTTTTTTCCCTTCGTTTTTTTCCCTTCGTTTTTCTTTTTTCTTTTCTCCCTTTACTTTGTTTTTGTTTGTTTTTTGTCTTCTACCAGCTGTCTTTTTATATTATCACTACTGTTTTTTCCTTATTTTTATTGAAAGTTTTTTCGCATATGCATTTATAGAACTTTTTTGCTATGCGTTTTTGGACAAAAGGTGAAGCAAAAACAAACATACAATTCCTGCTGGGCTGTTTGTGTGCCCTTAATTGGGATTTAGTATCTGCAGCTGTGTGGGCTCAATCAAGCACATTCTGGGAGGTACATGTTATTTGAAATGCCTTTTCCTCTATATATAGCAGTGTCTTGTATTGTACAGCATGGTTACGACTAAGCGGAAGACTCCGTGAAACGCGTCGACCGCCGTGCTCCCCTTTCCCCCCCCATGTCTCCGACTGTTTTGGTTTCATCTTGGATGATTTTATCTTTTTGCCTGCAAAATAAATTTGGATTTTAACTTTTTGTATCTTCAACCGGTTGTGCGGCTTTTTGTGCTCTTCCATTTGCTGCTATCAGGACTGCGGATCCGTGCCTGCACCTGAGTTGGATGTGTTTGGAACTATCCCCTCACTTGAGCGGTTCTTTTCCCTCTTGACCGTTTTTTGGCTGAATACCCTGTACAGCGGGAGCCATACATAATATATAGAGGAGGTATTTCTACTGTTTCTATAAATGATATCTTCCCATCGACACTGGTGTCACAGATTTGGGAGACTTTTGGAGAGGACTGCAGGCTAGCCTCCTGGCCACTGACTGTGTGGACTGTGAAGCAATCCTTATTGGTAATCTCATCAACTTAAGCCACCTGTCTTTCACCCATTATTAATTAACAACCTATTATCTACTGTGGGGATGTGTTTACACTTATAATAATGTGTATTGTTCTTTGGGAGCTCGATGCCGGCAAGTCTGACCTGGAATGAGATCCTTGATTGTCCAGGTGGTAATTGTGTCATCTATTGTTTGTCTGCTAGCATTCTGTGCATTCCAACTAGGCTGGTTTAAGTGCTAAGTTAATTAGCATGTTAATTATATAATTGTCAGCTAAAGTAGTTGCTAGAGGGGGATTAGCCATGAGTCAGCCCTACCTCGTTCTCTAAACCATTGTGTGATGTTTTGGGTAAATATTCTGGTCATTGTTCATGTAGGGACTGACATTCTTTTCAAGTGTATAAAAGGCCTGTATTCTTGTTCAATAAACAGTTCTTATTCAGGTTTACTCCGAAACTGGTATTGCATAGTTCTTGGGGTAACTATAGCCAGATTCATGGGTCTCATGTTCCAGAGCTTAGGAAGCAGCTTCTTGGCGGAGATACCCAGTCGGGGTGTCTGGATTCCGTTCCAACTGTTTCCTAAGGAAATCACATCCGCAAGACCCATTGAAGTCACCAAAATTCACTTGCCTATTAGCCCATAAAACGGCCATTTTAAATTTGAGAGATTCTGTTTCCATTGATTTCATTGGGGTTCAGCATCTGGAACCAAACCCAGGGCAGATTTTCTCATCCCTACCTGAGATTATCTTTAGACAAGATTCTTATAGCAAATATTGTAGAACCATGGCAGTTGTTATTTTTTCTTTTTTTGCACCAGTGCTGGATACATTTTTCTCTATATTTCTCAGGTCCAGAGACAATAATCTCACATTGGGATTTGCTTTCCTATCTGTACTAGCTCCCAATCAGCTTCACCCACCGGCAGGCCCATTGACAGTCAGCATTTTTGTTCCTGCGGTGGGTGCCGCTCATTGTGATTGACATGGATCCGCATCACTGGACAATGTGATTGATGGTGGATTTACATTGTGCAGCTTTGTATGTGTTTATATTTTACATTTCACTTTTTTTATGAAAGTGGGTGCATGGAGATGTATCTCTGGCTACTCTTTTATTGTTAAAGTGGACTTTCATAATACAATAAGATCCTTCCCCCAGAGACCCCACAAGCACTGGGTCAGGGTTGTTATAAAAACAAAAAGCAGAGCGCCTCTAAGTGTTATCAATTTAATTAAAAGGGTAAGGCAGGTACAGGAAAACTGCTCACATTTAACCACTTAAGCCCCGGAGGATTTGGCTGCTCAAAGACCAGGCCCTATTTTGCGATTCAGCACTGCGTGACTTTAACGGACAATTGCGCGGTCGGGCGATTCTGTACCCAAATGAAATTGACATCCCTTTTTTCCCACAAATAGAGCTTTCTTTTGGTGGTATTTGATCACCTGTGCGTGTTTTTATTTTTTGCGCTATAAACAAAAAAAGAGCAACAATTTTGAAAAAATAACAATATTTTTCACATTATTTTAATATGAAATTCTCAAAAAAAAATCGCAATAAGCGTATTTTGATTGGTTTGCGCAAGTTATTGCGCAAAGTTATTGCGTTTACTATCTATGGGAAAGATTTATGTCCCCCTCCTGATCAGATTACCCCACCAGGTCAGGTGCCTGATTACATTATCCTATGCAGATGAAATTGTATACAGAAATAGAAATAACCTGAACTAATTACCTAGCCATCTGGACAGAAACAATAGGTGAGTAAATCAGCATAGTCAACAATTTGTGGAAGACAGGTGGTAGAGCTGATGATATTAGCATCTGCTATGAGTCTGACTGTCTTGGGGAGACATGGGCTTGAATCAAAGATAACATTACTCCAAGGGGCCCACATATAGTGTCTGTCTTTCATTCCTAGTGATGGTGACTATTGTTAAACATCTCCCCCCCCCAAAAGGTAGACTAACCAGGTACCAGATCTCCAATCGGTCTGTGCCTGAGTTAGTCGGGTAACAAGTCCCAAAGAGTCAATCTATACCATATTCTCTGTGTCCATTAAGTCCATCATTTTCTTGGTCACCCTGTGTCCCTAATAGACACAGGGTGACTTACACATAAGAGGGGCCTAGTGGGTACCTCTCTAAGGTAAGCTGTGTTCCACAGCCCCCCATCCAAAGTGACTCCTGTCACCACAGGGTCTGGTGTGGATTTTTGGGAGTTCCCACAATTTTAATAATTTTTGCATGAGGTTCCCCATAAAAATCCCCTGCTATACAACCAACAGACAATTTCCCAGCACACTTACCAGCTAGCCTGCAATATAAAACAAATTACCCCGTCTAACAGTTCATGTTAAATACAAGAGGGTTTAATTGCACATGTTTGCAATTTACGTGAAAGCCACAGCGCTCTGCCAAGGCTCCTCTGTATACTGCGATCCTAACCACTTGCCAACCGGCCTATAGTAAAAATACATCATTTGTTTGACATTAAATATCGGGATTAGCTGGCAGCTATAACCCCAATATATTTTTTTCCTCCCTCCCCCCCATCTGCTCCAGTCCCTTCTCCTCTCCTCCTCCCCCCTGCCCCTGTCTGCTCCACTCCATTCTTCTCTCCTCTCCCCCCCATCTGCTCCACTCCCTTCTCCTCTCCTCCTCCCCCCTGCCCCTATCTGCTCCACTCCCTTCTTCTCTCCTTAATTCTCCTCTCCCCCCTGCCCCTATCTGCTCCACTCCCTTCTTCTCTCCTTAATTCTCCTCTCCCCACATCTGCTCCAATCCAGTGGCGGTTCTACATTAAATTGCTCCCAAGGCCCAATAAATGCAGAGTGCCACAGCAATGCCACCAATAAATGCAGAGTGCCACAGCATTGCCCCCAATAAATGCAGAGTGCCACAGCAATGCCCCCAATAAATGCAGAGTGCCACAGCAATGCCACCAATAAATGCAGAGTGCCACAGCATTGCCCCCAATAAATGCAGAGTGCCACAGCAATGCCCCCAATAAATGCCGAGTGCCACAGCATTGCCCCCAATAAATACAGAGTGCCACAGCATTGCCCCCAATAAATGCAGAGTGCCACAGCATTGCCCCCAATAAATGCAGAGTGCCACTGCAATGCCCCCAATAAATGCAGAGTGCCACAGCAATGCCACCAATAAATGCAGAGTGCCACAGCATTCCCCCCAATAAATGCAGAGTGCCACAGCATTCCCCCCAATAAATGCAGAATGCCACAGCATTGCCCCCAATAAATGCAGAGTGCCACAGCAATGCCCCCAATAAATGCAAAGTGCCACGGCATTGCCCCCAATAAATTCAGAGTGCCACAGCATTGCCCCCAATAAATGCAGAGTGCCACAGCAATGCCCCCAATAAATGCAGAGTGCCACAGCATTGTCCCCAATAAATGCAGAGTGCCACAGCAATGCCCCCAATACATGCAGAGTTCCACAGCATTGCCCCCAATAAATGCAGAGTGCCACAGCAATGCCCCCAATAAATGCAGAGTGCCACAGCATTGCCCCCAATAAATGCAGAGTGCCACAGCATTGCCCCCAATAAATGCAGAGTGCCACAGCAATGCCCCCAATAAATGCAGAGTGCCACAGCAATGCCCCCAATAAATGCAGAGTGCCACAGCATTGCCCCCAATAAATGCAGAGTGCCACAGCAATGCCCCCAATAAATGCAGAGTGCCACAGCATTGCCCCCAATAAATGCAGAGTGCCACAGCAATGCCACCAATAAATGCAGAGTGCCACAGCAATGCCCCCAATAAATGCAGAGTGCCACAGCATTGCCCCCAATAAATGCAGAGTGCCACAGCAATGCCCCCAATAAATGCAGAGTGCCACAGCAATGCCCCCAATAAATGCAGAGTGCCACAGCATTGCCTCCAATAAATTCAGAGTGCCACAGCAATGCCCCCAATAAATGCAGAGTGCCACAGCATTGCCCCCAATAAATGCAGAGTGCCACAGCAATGCCCCCAATAAATGCAGAGTGCCACAGCAATGCCCCCAATAAATGCAGAGTGCCACAGCATTGCCCCCAATAAATTCAGAGTGCCACAGCAATGCTCCCAATAAATGCAGAGTGCCACAGCAATGCCCCCAATAAATGCAGAGTGCCACAGCATTGCCCCCTTTCAATGTAGAGATGCCAGCATGCCACCTTTCAATGCAGAGCGCCAGCGTTACCCCCGCGAGACCCGTCCGTGCACTTACCTCACTTCTCTTCCGTTCAGTCCCCGGATTCCTCGCGTCTCCTCAGTCCTCCCGCGGTGCCTCCTCCTCGGCCAATGGCGTGGGGTTTGCCTTTCGGCCAATCAGGAAGCGGGAGGACCCACTCCCTGATTGGCCAGGAGGAGGATCAGTGTGACAATAGCGAATTTTCATTCGCTATTGTCACACAATGGGCGGGCTCGGGGGGGGGGGAGCAATGCTCTGCGCCTCGGCTCGGCTGCGGCAGTGGTGGTTTTTAGGCATGGGTGAACAGGGCTCGGCTGCCACAGTGCAATTATTCAAACTTCCACGGGCGGCCCGGTACCATTTGTTCCACGGACCGGTACCGGTCCACGGCCCAGGGGTTGGGGAACACTGTCATGCCGCCCACCACGTGTCATGAAAAAATGCCGCTCCGGGCAGCTTCCCCGTTCGCCCATGCCTAAAACTGCCACTGCTCCAATCCCTTCTTCTCTCCTCCCTTCTCCCCCTCTCTTATCTGCTCCAATCCCTTCCTTCTCTCCTTCCTTCGTCCCCCCCCCCCCCATCTGCTCCAATCCATTCTTCTCTCCTCCCTTTGGTCCATAGAGACATGGATGAGTGAGTTTAGGGTGGAGGAACATGGCTGGCCTGCACAGAGTCCTGACCTCAACCCAATAGAACACCTACGGGATGAATTAGAGCGCAGACTGTGAGCCAGGCCTTCTCTCCAACATTCCCATAAACACACTGAAACATTCCCATAGACACACTCCTAAACCTTGTGGACAGCCTTCCCAGAAGAGTTGAAGCTATTATAACTGCAAAAGGCGGAGCCAACTCAATATTGAACATTACAGACTAAGACTGGGATGCCATTAAAGTTCATGTGTGTGTAAAGGCAGGCGTCTCAATACTTTTGACAATATAGTGTAGGAAGAGAGATAAGGCGGACTATAGTATTAGAGGTACCAACCAGTACTATTGGAGATCCCATTCTCCGGGCAGGGCACACACTGGTGACAGCAGGGTTGTCTTCCTCCAGATTGAAGTTTATGGTATCCTTGAGGGCAGATCTCGGAGCACAGAGAACGTGGAGTCTGAAGACAAAGATAATAGAATAAATCTCTGGATGTGTAATAATAATGATTACCTATATGGACCAAGTTCTCCTATAAGGATAAACAACATGTCTGAAGTGTAAGTATACTGTCCACCATTCTACCGTTCCTATATGACCCATCTCTAATGATGAGTCCATTACTCTCCTTCCATATTATACACATGAATTAAAGTGTAACTAAACCCAAAACTAACAATGTCATATATTACAGATTACCAGTCCACACATGTATATCTGTCCAAAAATACAATGTGATCAGAAAGTTAAAGCAATTTCTGTAAGCGACTACCCCCCCCCCCCTCCCCCAATGTAATAGAGAGGAACGAAGACAGACATGTCCAGTCCAGTCTGTATTACAACCATGGCTCCCCCCATAGGTACAATGGAGAAATGGGACATGAAATGTGTTATTCGTAGGACTATGAAGTGAAAATGAAGTAAAAAAAAAAAACTAAAATATAAAAACGAATGCAGCCACCACATCTATGGACTGGTAATCTGCAATGTATTACATTTTGGCTTATGGTTTTAGATACAACACTTTAAGACCGGGCCTTTTTCTTACATTTGTTGCTTACGAGGTAAAATCAATATTTTTTGCTAGACAGTTACGTAGAACCCCCAAATATTATATATTTTTTTAGCAAAGACCCTAGAGAATAAATTGGCGGTTGTTGAAACACGGTTCTTGCGCAGCGGTTTTTCAAATACGATTTTTTTGTAAAAACGACACTTTATTCAATTAAAAAAGGCCAAAGAGATGAACGGTGGCCATCTGTCCATCACTCATCTCTATGCTAAAACATAGCTGAGGTCGGATGGTTCCCGGGGCTCGCGGATCGGTAACATTAGCCCGGGAACCACCGGGAGAGGGGTAGGGGGGCATCTCTACCGCTGCTTATAAAAGTGATTCAATGGTGAATCTGCAACTGGGACCACTTTTATCAGAAAGCCGACCGCCTGAGGAAACAAAAGATACCGGGGTTATGGCATCTATCTTCAGCCATCACCCCGGTATTTTCTGTAAAGTCATAATGTACATTTACAGTTATGCGGTCAGCAAGTGTAGAATGTTTTCTTATGAATGGTTTCTTGGTTTTGGCTCTTTGTACATTTTTGTTTTTATGTGTTATGTGGACTTTAAACATTTTTTTGTGTTTTGTAAAGACTGAAAGATGTTTTTTCAGATACCTGAGAGAATCGTGGATTCCACCGAATCGCACTCTCATTAAGTTGGAGTCTCATTTCTCTTCCGTGTTTGTAGAAAAATCCAACTGGATCCATTGATAAGGAATCATTAGGTGTAAATATGATGTTTAATAGATCAAATCCGAATGAGACTTTTCCTTCATTAAACTGGATCTCCTCTCCTCCTTTAGTGGTAATGTGCGCTCTTCTCAGATATCTGTTCATCTGAAAGTAATAAAAGGCCAATCACATCTACTACTCCTCTCCTCCCCCCCCCCCATCCCATCTGCTCCACTCACATCTTCTCTCCTCAATCCCCCCCCCCATCTGCTCCACTCACATCTTCTCTCCTCAATCCCCCCCCCCATCTGCTCCCCTCCCATATTCTCTCCTCAATCCCCCCCATCTGCTCCACTCACATCTTCTCTCCTCAATCCCCCCCCCCATCTGCTCCACTCCCATCTTCTATCCTCAATCCCCCCCATCTGCTCCCCTCCCATATTCTCTCCTCAATCCCCCCCATCTGCTCCACTCCCATCTTCTCTCCTCAATCCCCCCCATCTGCTCCCCTCCCATATTCTCTCCTCAATCCCCCCCATCTGCTCCACTCCCATCTTCTCTCCTCAATTCCCCCCCCCCCCCATCTGCTCCAATCCCTTCTTCTCTCCTCCCTTTGCCTCTCCCCCATCTGCTCCACTCCTTTCTTCTCGCCTCAATTCTCCTTTCCCCCCCATTTGCTTAAATCTCTTCTTCTCTCCTCCCTTCTCCTCTCCCCTGCCCCTATCTGCTCCACTCCCTTCTTCTCTCCTCAGTTCTCCTCTCCCCCCATCCGCTCCACTCCCTTCTTCTCTCCTCAGTTCTCCTCTCCCCCCATCCGCTCCACTCCCTTCTTCACTCCTC
>NC_138770.1:12642292-12744792 GCF_965119305.1 Pelophylax lessonae
AGCTGAGGTGGCAGGATCCTGCAAGGAACCAAGCTTCAGAAGGAGTTGCTCCCCCTCAGGAAGGGCCCAAAAACTCTGTGTTCTTTGTTGATGGACGAAGGTAAGACAAAAAGGAAAGGACCACCAGTATTTAATATCTTTTTGCTGTAGGACTTGAAGGAGCGGTTTAAGTGCCCGCCGTTTCTGGATAGTAGTTGGTGACAGGTCCGCAAAAATTTGAATGGGGTGGCCCTGAATCGTTAATTGCTCCGCATTTCTAGAAATCTTCATGACCTCCTCCTTGACTTTATAGAAGTGCGGTTTCACAATAATATCTCTTGGTGATCCGTCAGGGAGGGGAGGCCTGAGGGCCCTATGAGCCCTGTCAAGCTCCAGGCGGTATTGCGGTATAGTGGGGATCAAGTCTTTTATGAAAGTGGTAACAGCTACTTCAACATCTTTAACACTCTCAGGCAGGCCTCTGATTGTAAAGTTGTATCTTCTAGACCTGTTCTCAAGCTCGTCTATCTTAGATAATGCGGTGTCCAGCTGGTCATGCAAGTCTTGCATCCTCGCAGAGTTTTGGTTAACTTTAAATACTGTCTGGTCAGTTTTAAGTTCCATGGCTTCAAGTCTGGACCCCAGACTCTGTAGATCAGAATGAATTGCAGAGGTGATCTGGGAAGCTGTCTGGGCCAAGCCTGTAGCTAGCATTTTGGAGAAGGTACTCATTAAATAGGCAAAGTCCTGCCTATTAGTGTGGGGAGGAGAGCCCTGTGTCAGGCTCAGCGGGTCCAAGTAGGCCCCAGCCGGGGACTTTATTAGTTCATCCAGGGTTCTCTCCAGGAGAGAAACTGTAGATGCTGGGGACAGTATTTGTGGGAGCTCCAATGGAGGTGTGGGGCTATTGGGGACTGACCTGTGCTGTCCCAATAGTGCCGGTGCATCTGAGATGTCCTCCCCCTCCTCAAGTCCCGGGCTGTGTGAGGAAGCGGGCGCCATTTTAGAAGTGCCGTGGCCCGAAAACTGCTGCATGAGGTCTCTGCGGACCTGGGAGCCTGGCATCGGGGGTCCCGATGGGAGCACCGGGGAGCTGGAGCCGGAATCTCCTTGCGATGAGGCGGGTATGTGTTGTTAGTCGTGGTGCGGGCTCTTATAGTGCCGGAGCGGGACTGAGCTCCCTGGTTAAGGCACCATCCGGGAAGCTGCCGCGCCAGTTTTTATTTTTTATCAAACAAGTTTTTTATTGATTAGAAAAACACAATTACAAAGATGCAAACATAGGAACTGTCATGTGAATACAGCAAAATAGATAATGTCAAAGAAGGAATACTTTGGTACATCCATCACACGTAGTGAGTGTAAGAATTGCCAAACCTCTAACAGTGATAGCTCTATGTTCCTGACAGTAAACAAAAGCGGGATTTGTGGTGAAAAGAAAATCCAATACAAACAGCAGTACAAAATCAAATACATGTCTCTGGAGCCTGTACCCATCTGTCCCATATTTTGTTGAACTTGGAAGGACAACCACAATGGGCATATATGAACTTTTTGTAGGGTAGCATGTTGTTAACTTCTCGGAGCCAGTCATGAAAGGCGGGAGGTTTTTTCGTGCATCCATTGTCGTGCAATCACTTTCCTAGCCAGAAATAGTGTCTCATGCAAGAAGAGGGTAGTAAATCTTTCTACACTGGTGTCGGGGAAGATCCCAAGCAAGCACGGCTTGGGGAGCAGCGTCAGAGGGGAACCCATAGTGTCATGTAGAAATCTGACAACCTGCATCCAAAATCCCTGTACTTCTGGGCAACTCCAGAGCAGGTGATAGAAGGTACCCCGCTCCAACTGGCACATGGGGCAGAGTTCGGAAGTGTCGCTTCTGTACCTGGCTGTCATAATAGGAGTGATAGGCACGTTGCAGGATGTACATTTGGGTGAGGCGGTCTGACAGTTTGGGAGAAACCAGTTTACATGTATCAGCCCACTCCTCGTCCTCCAGGGCACCCACATCACCCTCCCATTTGGTCTTGGGGTCATACACTAGCACGGTAGAAGCTGGTAGATGTAGTATATTATAAAGGTTTAGGATGAGGTGTTTAGGGTCTGAGCCCCTGACCACCTCCATTATTGAGATCGGGGCAATATCATGCACAGGCTGCGGGAATTGCAAGTGAAATACATGGTGAATCTGCAAGTAGCAAAAAAACATATGGTTAGGCAGCCCATACTGACTTTTTATTTGCAATACTTTTTATTAAGTTTTCAAAAACAAGATGACAATCATCAACAGTTCAAGTAAAAAGTAAGAGCAGAAAAAACTTGTCATAATGAACACAGGCAACAATGGCATCAATAAACAGTGGGACAGCACGGGTACATGAGGCATGCTGGGCAATCTAACAAAAGTAGAGAAATATAGCGCATGTACCAATTGATCTCTCAAAAGGTAATATCTGTGCCCAACACTGATAGCGACCAGAGGTTCCAAGACGCCCAGCGACCCCATGGAGGCCGTCACCCGGGTGCCCCAGAAGGGTGGACGTCCCCCCCCCCTACCTGGCCTCAAACATAATAGGGCCAGTAAGCACGGGGGTTAACAACACCACAAAGGCAGCTGAGAATCATCGCTGCACCGTAGCTGAGTCACAAAAATGACCTGAAAAACAGGGGGAGAAGAGACAAAGAAAAAGAAAGAGGGAGAAACGACAAAGGAAGGAAACAGGGGGGGGGAAAGAATTGAGAACAGTCTAAGAGTGGGCACCGCCAGGACATTTTGGCTATATCAGAGAAGTAGAAGGGGTCTGTTCGGCATCAGTTACAAAGAGCCCGATAGATATTGAATCCAGGGTTCCCAAACTCTATCAAAATGGCGGCGCCTATCCAAAAGAGTGGCCGAGAGGCGTTCGTTTAGCATGATCCAGGTCAATTTATGCTTGACAAGGTAAAACGGAACAGTGGGGGACTTCCATGAGTGCGCTGTTGCCACCGTAAGGATAAACACCACCAACACAGGCCCTGGGGCATGTCCAAGCAATGCCTGTTCGGGAGACTTGGATAGGTTAACCTGAGTAATATAAAGTTGTACACCCAGATCCAAAATCTCTTTACCTTAGGGCAGGTCCACCAAATATCAGTGGCGGCTGGTGAAATTTTAAGATGGTGGGGCACATGACCCTGCCCTTCCATTTTGACCCCTGCCATTTCTAAGAAGCCCCACCCCTTATAGACTCCACCCATTTTGTCCCCTGTATTTTGCTTGCGTGAACAAATTCTCCCAATATATCACATATTAAGGGGTCCATCAGTACTAGTATATCCCATAATAGGGAGCAGGGGCCCTATTATGGGATATACTGTGAGAGACACCCCATTATGGGATACACTGACTGAGAGTGGCACAAAACCCACAGTACAGACCCCCACAGCACAAATCCCTCAAGCACAAACCCCCTAGCACAAACCCCACAGTACAGGCCCCCTAGCACAAACCCCACATTACAGACCCCCTAGCACAAACCCCACAGTACAGACCCCCTAGCACAAACCCCACATTACAGACCCCCTAGCACAAACCCCACAGTACAGGCCCCCTAGCACAAACCCCACATTACAGACCCCCTAGCACAAACCCCACAGTACAGACCCCCTAGCACAAACCCCACAGTACAGGCCCCCTAGCACAAACCCCACAGTATAGGCCCCCTTTCAATGCAGTGACCAGCGTATATGCCCCCTTCAATGTAGTGACCAATATACATGCCCCCTTCAATGTAGTGACCAGCATACATGGCCCCTTCAATGTAGTGACCAGTATACATGCCCCCTTCAATGCACAGTGACCAGCATACATGCCCCCTTAAATGCACAGTGACCAGTATACATACCCCCTTCAATGCACAGTGACCAGTATACATGCCCCCTTCAGTGCAGTGACCAGTATATATGCCCCCTTCAATGCACAGTGACCAGTATATATGCCTCCTTGAATGCACAGTGACCAGTATATATGCCCCCTTCAATGCAGCAGAGACCAGTATACATGCCCCCTTCAATGCACAGTGACCAGTATATATGCCCCCTTCAATGCACAGTGACCAGTATATATGCCCCCTTCAATGCAGCAGAGACCAGTATATATGCCCCCTTTAATGCACAGTGACCAGTATATATGCCCCCTTCAATGCAGCAAAGACCAGTATATATGCCCCCTTCAATGCACAGTGACCAGTATATATGCCCCCTTCAATGCACAGTGACCAGTATACATACCTCCTTCAATGCAGCAGAGACCAGTATATATGCCCCCTTCAATGCAGCAGAGACCAGTATATATGCCCCCTTCAATGCACAGTGACCAGTATACATACCTCCTTCAATGCAGCAGAGACCAGTATATATGCCCCCTTCAATGCAGCAGAGACCAGTATATATGCCCCCTTCAATGCAGCAGAGACCAGTATATATGCCCCTTCAATGCACAGTGACCAGTATATATGCCCCCTTCAATGCACCAGAGACCAGTATACATGCCCCCTTCAATGCTCAGTGACCAGTATATATGCCCCCTTCAATGCACAGTGACCAGTATACATGCCCCCTTCAATGCACAGTGACCAGTATATATGCCCCTTTCAATGCAGCAGAGACTGGGGGGGGGGGGGGATGAGTGGCAGCAGGGATGGGATTGGATGGATGGGATGGGGTGGGGGGATGGGATTGCTTTACTTACCACAGCCCAGGTGTTAGCAGGGAGGACAGGACAGGTCACAGGAGGCGATTCAGATCCACAGTGTCTGACTCTGGGAGGAGGCTCACTGGCTCAGGCGAGGCGCCGGCGGGTAGGCCCTGGGGAGAGCAGACGAACGTGCGGCAGCGGTTCCGACCAACTTCCTCTTCCTCCCGACGGTGCGTGCGACAGCAGCCAGTCACTCCCGGTCGTCCGAGTCCACCACCAGCCGACGAGCACGGTCACGGACGGTGTCTGCTCTGCAGCGGTCGTCTCAGGTGCGGCTCTCCTCTGTCTGGGTGGGAAGGATGGTCACATGATGCCGGGGCGGTACACTGCCCCCACGTGTCACGTGACCACAGGACGTCCCGGGCATGTCCTCCTGTGATTGGTCCAGGCTGGAGTCTGGACCAATCACAGCCAGGAGCCCAGGAAAGTGGGGCGTGTCGGGGTGCATTGCTCTGCGCCCCGATGATGCCCCAGAAGGTCGCCAATCGGCGCCTCTGTCTGCCTCACGTGGGAGGCAAAACCCCACCCCCCATACCCACCAATAGGCCGGCGCCCCTAGTGGGCTAAAAATTGACTTTTTTTTTAGTCCTTTTTTTTTCTTTTTCGGGGGGGGCGGCGCCCCTGTGCCCCCTATCGGCCGGCCGCCACTGCCAAATATGTAGGACCATGCCCCGCTGGCCACAGCTACGAAAACAGGATGCCGGGGCTCCCGGAGCATAGGCAGCTATATGTGTCGGAACCATATACCATTGCATTAAAACTTTGAAATTAGCTTCGATTAAAGAGGTTGTAACAGAACCTCAGACCCACACTGTACTTGTGGTCTTCCGTCAGTATACGGCTTCCTCGCAGTCATGAACATATATATCAAATCCCAGCCGCCGTCATACAAAACTAGCCTGAAAACTTAGCTTGTATGTGTCTGGAAACAACTAACTCCTTTATTAAAAAAGAAACAGACTTTTATACACTTTAGAAGTAGGTCGGTCACTACATGAATATTTACCCAAAACATCACATAATGAATAGCTAACGAGGTACAGCTGACTCATGGCTAATCCCAATTAACATGCTAATTAACTCATTACACTTAAGCCAGCCTGGAAGAACAGACTGCCGCCACCAAAGCTAAAACAAGATACAAATACACATATCATAATGTAAATACTGAGAACCCGCCGTAAACAATAGGTGAGCAAATCAGCATGATTTACAATGCGTGGAAGACAGGTGTTTGAGCTGATGACATGCATCTGTTGCAAGTCTGACCAACTGAAGCAGTCCAAACCATCAATTTATCTGTCACATAGTTTTTTCACTGTCAGTGACGGTGTGAACCATCACAGAGGTATTCACATATGACCAAGAGGAGCTCCGTCCCATTAGGAACCAGTCCTCCAGTCCATACGCAGATCCAAGGTCCTGTTCCCATTTTTGCATGTACGGTAGTTTGACCGAAGAGGAGGTAAGAATGCTGTATATTTTTGAGATATGCCCAGTATGCTTGTCATATGACCCACACAAGTATTCCATCAGAGTAGAGGACGTGAGATCAGAGGTAAACTGCAAGGAACTAAGGTAGTGCGTAAGCTGAGCATATCTGGAATATCCTGTGTTAGGAAGCTGATACTTCTCCTGCAAGAAAGCCCTCGTCAGAATCCCTCTATGATTACAACAATCTGCAGTGCGGATAAGACCTCCATTGGTCCACCAGTCAAAGGCTTGAGGTTGGAGACCAGGGGTGAAATCAGGATTGCCCACTATAGGAGCCAGAGGGGCATGGGGGGAACGAAATCCATGGGTCGTCAATAACCTATCCCAGAGGCCTAAAGAAAAGGATATCGTTGGGCATAACATGGGAGGCCTGTCCCTCTGTTTTATCCACATTATATGGCTAATGGGTTTGGAGGGATGTTGTGCAGACTCAAGATACATCCAACTAGCCCAGTGGGAGGAATGAAATCGAATCAAGTGTGACAATTGCGCTGCGTAGAAATATTTGACCAGGTCAGGCGCCCCCAATCTACCCCTATTCCTTGGCGTAAACAGTGTATCCCTGTTCACCCGTGGTCTTCGGTGACCCCATACAAAACGCAACATTTTGGCCTGAAAGGCCCATAAGACAGGTATCCAGACAGCCACAGGTAGAGTCCAGAATAAATAAAGCAATCACGGCAATAGATTCATTTTAAGCGTGTACAGTCTGCCAAACCATGGGGGGGGGCTCTTCTCCCAGCGTTGGAGGTCTTGGAGCAGCAATCAAAATAAGGGAGGATAGTTGGCCCGATACAGCGCGTCTATGGTAGGCGTCAGGTAAATACCCAAATAGGGGAGGGCTTTGCCACTTAAATGGGAAATTACTGCGTAATTGACGTAAAGTGGTATCTTCTAAATTTAAATTGAGCACTTCCGATTTTGCATGGTTTAATGAAAGGCCCGAAATTTGAGTAAAGTGTTGTAAAGTCCTATAAAGGCATGGTATGGAAGTGGTAGAAGAGGAGAGCAGCAATAAGATATCATCTGCAAACATAGCGCATTTGTGTTCAACCCCCCCCCCCCACAATGTATGCCCTGCACATCCGTCTGCAGTCTAAGTTTAATAGCCAAAGGCTCAAGGGCCAGCATAAATAGCAAAGGGGAAAGGGGACACCCCTGTCTAGTGCCTCGCTTAATATCCATTCTGGATAATTTATGTCCTTTAATGACCACCCGAGCCAAAGGAGCCGAATACAGGGCCCTCAGTACCTTAAGAAAAATGTGTTCCAAAGCCAAACTTCTGTAAGATATAAAACATACAATCCCATGACAAGGAATCGAAGGCCTTGCAAAGGTCAAGTGATAACAACATCCCCCGACGAGGACCACCCCCATCCCAGTTAGAGTGAACTGCAGCGATAATGTCTATTAGGTGATGGGTTTGGTCCGGGGCCTGACGTTTGGGTACAAAGCCCACCTGGTCCGGATGAATGTACCGGGCCAGGAAGGTGTGTAGTCTGTTGGCCAAAATTTTGGTCATCAATTTAAGGTCCACGTTGATAAGGGAAATTGGGCGGTAATTGGAGCAGTCACTGTGGTCCTTGCCCAGTTTGGGGAGGACATTAATGAAGGCCTCACTATCGCTAGGCGACAACGATCCTCCATTCCGCAAGTCGTTGAAAAAGGAGCATAAATGAGGGATGAGCAATTCAGCGTATTTCTTATAATAATGTCCTGAAAACCCGTCCGGGCCGGGAGCCCTGGACGGGTGCAGGGATTTTATACTCAAGGACACCTCCCCTTCCATAAACGGTGCGTCCATTAGCTCTGCATGATCCCTATGTAGTTGGGGGAGGGGGACATCACTAAGGAAAGACTCGACCTTAGATGTAAGCAGGGGGCCTGGGGGTGCGTAGAGCCTATAGTAGAAAGTATGAAATTTGCGTATTATCAGGTATGGGCTTTGGGACAGTTTTCCCGTATGTAAACGCAAAC
Organism: Pelophylax lessonae; assembly: GCF_965119305.1. Taxonomy (NCBI): domain Eukaryota; kingdom Metazoa; phylum Chordata; class Amphibia; order Anura; family Ranidae; genus Pelophylax; species Pelophylax lessonae. The sequence continues at coordinate 12,650,478 of NC_138770.1, forward strand.
GAGGAATTGCCGGGTTGTAAGGACGGGGGTTCAGTTTCCGTGCCAATAGTGTAGAAGGTTTATCTCCCAAAGTGTAGAAGCAATGGCGAGACCAGCGCCCATACTGACTTTTCAATGCATCAAAGGTCTTGAGTGTGCCATTCGTGAGTATGTGAGAAAGGAAACAGATTCCAAACTGGGCCCACGCATGCGCATCTGGGATGGAGGAAAACTCGGGGAGCCGAGCATTATGCCACAGCGGCGTATGCTCATGAAGTGGGGGGAGAGCTAGTTTGTTGGCCACTACGTCCCAGATTCGTCTATAGTGGAAGAGCATAGATTTACTACCTCCACGGATCTCAGCCCCACGGAGTCCCGTTGTAACAATTGACAAAGGATCTGCGGATGCATGTGCCCAGGAGGGAGCCAGGAGGGCCAGGAACCTCTCCCTGTCTGAGTTGTTCAGGTTGAAGAACTGGGAAAGCTGCGACGCCAGATAATACAAATTAAAGTCAGGGAGTGCCAACCCGCCCAGATCGGTGGGATTTTTAAGTTTCCGCCAAGAAAACTTGTGTCTGCTAGATCCCCTTATAAAGGGCTTAAGAAGGGATTCCAGCTGTAGAAAGTACTTGAGGCGGAGGTAAACCGGAGAATGCCAGAGCATGTAAAGTAGCTTGGGCAGTAGCATCATTTTTACCAGGTTGACACGGCCCATCACTCCTAAAGGGAGGCGGGCCCAGGTTTGTGTCTTGGTCTTGACTAGAGCAAAGAGGGGCTGTAGATTGTCGGGTATATAGTCTGTCGGTGAATTGGTAACCTGGATTCCCAGATATTTGATACAATCTACTCTCTGCAGGGGAAGATCTGGACAGATAGGGAAGGAGGAGACATCATCTATGGGCAATATTTGAGACTTGTCCCAATTAATTTTAAGGCCTGAGAATTGGCCAAATTGCTCAATCAGAGCCAGGGCGGTAGACAAGGAATTACCTTGGTCAGCCAGAAACAGCAGGGTGTCATTGGCATACCTCCCGATTTTCTCCTCCAAAGAACTAACCCGGAGGCCTCGTATGCCAGGGTGTGCTCGTATCGCGAGCGGTTCCGCCACCAGTGCGTATAGGACGTCCAACCATTTGCTAAAACCCTAGCCACAGGGGCCTGGTACAGGACCCGCACCCATCGGATGAAATTGGGCCCATACCCCTTCAAGCAGCGGCAAAGAAACCCCCATTCAAACAAGTTAAATGCCTTTGCAATGTCCAAGGACACCACAACTCTAGTACCAGAGTTGTCGTGACGGGCTTGCAGGTTCAGAAATATATGCCTCAGGTTGAAGGAGGTGTTTCTGCCTGGCATGAATCCCGATTGGTCAGTATGGATCAGGGATAGGATAACTTTGTTTAACCTAATCGAGAGTACTTTGGCCAAAATCTTGATGTCCACTTGCAAGAGAGACATGAGGTGGTATGATGCTGGGTGATGAGTGTCCTTACCTGGTTTAGGTATCAGTACAATTAAGACCTCCCGCATGGAAGGAGGCAAGGTGGAGGTTTCAAAGGCCTGTTCAAATATTGTCAATAGTTGTGGTACCAGTACGTCCGAGTATAAAGAGTAAAATTCTATCGGGAGACCGTCCAAGCCCGGTGACTTGGACCTGGGGAACTTAGCTATAGCTTCAACTATTTCCTCAGGGGTCAGTGGGGCCTCCAGTAATGCCATTTGCTCAGCCGTCAATTGAGGGAGGTCAGTCGAGGTCAGGAAAGAGGATGCAGGGGAGTCATCCACTGGGGCAGTAGAAATGTAGAGATCTTGAAAGAAATCCTTAAAGCGATCCACCACTAGCTTAGGGTCCGTTATAGGGGTCCCCCTGGGAGGGTGTATGGTTATCACCACCGGGTGCCTGTCATCGCTGTGTACTAAATAAGCCAAAAGTTTACCCGCCCTCTCTCCGTGTTCGTACAGCTTGTTTTTTAAAAAAGAGTTTCCTCCTGGCCCTCTCGTAATCTAGTTGTGCCACTACCCTAGTTAAGAGTTTAAGTTGTGCAGCCCCAGAAGGTGTCAGGTCAGCCACAAAGGCCTGCTCAGCAGTGGTCAGGGCCTGGGTGGCCTGGACATAGGCCCGTGTGTAGTCAAATTTGATTTTATTGATAGTGGAGGTGAGAGCTGATTTTGCGTGAAGTTTAAAGGCCTCCCAAACCGCCAGAGGGGAGGCAGTATCGACATTGTCAACAAAAAATTGTTGCCAGTTGGCAATCAGGTCCCCCTAATCAGGGATGAAGGTGAGCCAGATTGGGTTGAGCTGCCAGGCCGGTGGAGGGCACCCATACTGAAGTCCAATTGTTACCCAGTAGTGACTGTGATCTGACAGACTCCTAGCAGAGAAGCCCGCATCCAGCAGCCGTGGGAGTAGCGTGGGGGAAATGAGGATAAGATCAATGTGGGACATGGAATGATGAGTGGAGGAGTAACTCGAGTAGGCTCGCAGAGAGGGGTATTTGGCCCTCCAGGTGTCCCATTAAGTTGAACTCCGCCATTAGCCTAGCAAACCTGGTAGTGGCGGGCAGGGATTTAGTATGCTCAGAGGTGTATATTCTATCTAAACTGGGGTTCATGGTGTTGTTAAAGTCCCTGAGCCAGATCACCAGAACATGGGGGTGCAACATCATGAAGTCCAGGCCCTCAATTAGGATCGAGGATGTAAAGGGGGGTGGTACATAAAACGCCAGAAGTAAATAGGGTTCACTATATAGCAGGACATCGAGGAACACATACCTTCCCAATGGGTCTACTAGGGACCCCCGGATCTCGAAGTGCACAGATTTGGCGACCAGGACAGCCACTCCCCGAGAGTGGGAGGTAAACATAGAGTGGAACGTCCAGCCTATCCAGGGACGCCTCAACGCCTGCTGGAGACTACCCTCCAGATGGGTTTCCACCAAGACTATGACATCTGCCCTCTGGAGTCTGAGTATGGTAAAAACAGCCGATCTCTTAAGCTTATCTCTGAGGCCTCAAACGTTCCAGATCAAAAATGTAAGCTGCGCCATGAGGACCAAAATCAATGTAATGTGCAGGAGCTCCCGGGGTACCGTTCGACCCACGCAATAACAGGCCAGCATAGGCCCAGGCAAAAGTCCGGTACCAAAGCAAAAGGCCATATTCCCAGCATACATTGCATTTAAAAGCACAACAGACACTGTAATAAACTTCACATATTCCCATGAGGACAAAACAGTTTGCATCAATAAAGAAAACTTACCCCCCCCCCCCTCCCCGCCCTGCAGCTACCCCAACTTGTGCAGGCATATGGTACCCAGTCCCAACCACACAGAAGGCAGGGCCATGAAAATCAAAAAGATAAAAACAACACCAAAAACAAGAATCCGTGAGGAGAAAAAGGCCAAATGGAACGTTGACCTCTACCACCTAGACTGGCAGCAGAGGATTGGTTGGCATGTGTGCCTATCATAGACAGACACAGTGAGCGAAACTTCGCTGGGTAGCTAGTCACACTTGTAGAACCAAAAGATTTCCGGTAGAGAGAAAGAGTAGTCAGAGTGCTCTGTCGGCGTTCAAGGAGAAGGAAGTCAATGTCCGGGTGAAGGCAGAAAGGAGGGATGCAGGGGTGAACACAGTCTGTACCCGGCAATGAAAGTGGAAAAGTGCAGGACTCACTGGGAAAAACTGAAACAGCATATTACATCCAGGCAGAGCAGCGTCCATGATGGAGGTCCCAGTCCAGGCAGGAGAGTTGTAAGGGTGTAGTTCCAGGGACACATCAGTGCAGAGAAAGGGAGAAATCCAGGGACCAGGAGGGCCAGAGGTAGCGCAGTAGTAAACACTGAAAAGGAGGGAGGCATGAGGCTCAATTAACCCTGCCCCTCCAGGTGTTCCAGCCAGGAGATAACAGCTTCTGGGTCATCAAAAAATGCACTCTGTCTTCACCTTACACTCGAAGGCGGGCCGGAAACAACATGGCATATTTTATGTTTTATACGCAGTCTGCGTTTTGCCTCAATAAAGGTTGTGCCCTTTCTTTGCACCTCAGCAGAGAAATTGGGGAAAATGGCGATCCTGCCATTTCCAAAGGGGATGTTACCCTTCTCCCTGTTCAGCCTAAGGACAGTGTCCCTGTCCCTGAAATTGAGGAGTTTGGCTATGAAGGTGCGTGGAGGTGCCCCCTGGGGCGGTGGTCTGCCCGACAGGCGATGGACGCGTTCCACCACGAAAGTGGGGGAGAAAGCATCCCGACCATATGTGCTGATCAGAAGCTGTTCCAGAAAGTCCGATGGGTTAGACCCCTCAGCCCTCTCAGGCAAGCCTATAAGCCTGATATTACAGCGGCGTAGCCTGTTCTCCATATCATCCTGCTTAAACAGGAGCTGGCTCACTTGAAGCTGGAGATGGTCCGAGGTATTTTGCAGGGGGGGCAGGGAGTCCTCCACACCGCTGATCCTGTGCTCAGCCTCTGTGAGCCTTTCCCGCAACTTCTGGAAGTACTGGCGAACCAAGGAGATATACTGTAGATTTTAACCTCATCTATTTTGGAGGAAAGGGATGTCTGGCACTGGGAAATAGCTTCCAGAACCTTTGCTGTCTCAACTCCCCGTGCACTCACCTCCGCCCCCGCCTCGGCGCCATCTTGAGAAGAGGAGTCTTTATCAGTACGATGATATTTATCCAGTTTGGCAAGGGTATCCGGTGATTTCTTTGGTGGGGACATGTTGCAGGGTGTCCAGGGAGGAACGGCAAGTGCGGGGAGCCCAGATAAGGATCTCGGGGTGCAGGATTAGTGAGAAAAGGATCGTATGCCGACTGAGCTCTGCTCACTCGCGTCCTACAGCATGCCGCTCCAGGCCACGCCCTGCAGGCTTTAGTTTTTTCATGTAAATTCCAGTCTGCAATTCTTGTAAGGTGACAAGCTATACTGTATATTATTTATAAATGTCTGGTAGACCAATGCCACCTTTTAGCTTAGGTAATGTGAGTAGCTTGTATCTGAGTCTGTGACGTTTGTGGCCCCAGACAAAAAGTGTATAAGCCCTCCTATAGGAAGTGAAGAAAGTTTTAGATAGGAAATGTCTGTAGAACATATAAGATACGGGGAAAGATATTTATTTTTATTATGGCGGCCCTGCCAGACCAAGAAAATATGCCTTTGTGCCAGCTCTGAAGTCTAAGTTCCAGACCCCCTGAGGATGAAAAGAGGAGAGGTCAGGCCCAAAGTAGCATGGGTTGCCTGCTGGACTGTGTGCAATAGGTTCCAGAGTACAGCTGGTGTGCTGGCGTAGAATCAGCAGACAGGTGGCGCCCGTGAGGGGTTGCAGGACTCAGCTAATGGTGAGACTGGAGCGTGGTCAGTAGGAAGCCTAGATCAGGAGCCAGGTGGGTATCAGAGCAGACGTGGTCAGGTGGATAGCCGAGGTCGAACACAGGAAGCAAGCAGGAGACAGGTCAAGGACAAGCCGGGTCCGTAACAGGAGACACAGGAACAGGAATATCACTGAGATAATGCACCAGAGGAGCTGAAGATCAACCAGCAAATTAAATCACTGGCAGGCTTCCTTATAAAGGCCCAGGTGAAGTACTGGTAGAGATGCTGGGTCCTAGAGTCCTTCTCCTGCAGTCTGTGCACTGACAGTGCCCCTGATGGGCAGCCTCCGGAAGCCCATTTGGGCAATTTTCTCTGGGTATTTGGCCTGAAACTCTCATAGGAGTCTGGGGGCATTTACATTGTCTTCGGATTCCCAGGAGCTTTCTTCGGGTGGATACTGTTTCCATTTAATAAGGAATTGGGTTTGTCTCCCTCGCTTCCTGCAGTCCATGATGCAGTCTACCTTAAATTATGTGTCCTCTCCAAAAGTCACTGGTGGCAGAGGTGGCTCTGCTCTCCCTGGAAATGGATCTGGAACAGTTGGTTGAAGCAGGTGTGACGGTACTCACCGTCACTGAGAGTGAAAGACAGACACTTAATAGTGTGGATTGCTTTGAGTGGGACAGTGATGTTTGTCGGCAATATCTCTCAGGGAATATGGGGATTTGGTCCCACTTTGCACTGTGAGACCTATAGCCTGTTGCCATGAAGTCTGACTCCTAAATAGCCATAGCAATACGTAGATTTGTATTCCATGTACTTCGTTGTAGGAGACGGACAGACTGTCATTGGTAGTCTTGTCCTATTGTCTGTTGTGAGGTGGGATGTGTATTGTGTTAAGTCTGCCTGTCCCATTGTTAAATGTTAATGAGCCCACATTGTTCTTCCCAGCTGGCTAGATAATTAGTTCAGGTTAATTCTGTTTCTGTATACAATTTCCTCTGCATATGATAATGTAATCAGGCAACCCCTGACCTGTGTGTGGTAATTTGATCAGGAGGGGGGGGTCCATGCTGTATATAAATTCTGTGTGACTGTTCAATAAAGTGGGATTCCAGTACAAGCTAAGTTGTTGGCTAGCTTTGTATGAGGGTGGCTGGGAAAATTTGGTATATACTGTATGTTCATGACTGCAAGGAAACCGTATACTGACGGAAGACCACAAGTACAGTGTGGGTCGGTGGTTCTGTTACATTGGTGGCAATGGTGGGATGCTTCCTGCAGTCTGGGACATCCAAACCTCCACCGGGATCCAAGGTCTGGGGAGCAGAAGTGGAGAGGTACAGATATCAGCCACCATGAAAGAGGAATTCGGAAGGAGTAAGTGTCAGAGAAGGTCCTGCTAAGATGGCATGATTCAATCCAGGAAAGGTACTGGTCGCAGTACAAGGTTTGAATGGTGTTTTTGGGGAGACAACCGCACAAGGAATGGGAAGCTGAGTTAAGCAGGCTGGACTAGGCGGAGGTGCAGTTGGACGAGAGCTATAGAGTCCTCTGCTGGTATGTAACCCAAGTGTGCCCAATGGAAGGCTTTTGCTATGGCAGCCTGGGGCTGTTATTAGAGAGGCTGTCTGAGGACCCTGACTTTGGGAGCGATGTGGAGTGGCATTTGGAGGAAATCTTGGAATACAACAAATGCTGAATGTCTTGGTAGTGCACTGGGCACTGGAAGATTAGGAATTTCTAGCCAATCAGGAATGGGAGCTGGAGATTGCATACAGACTCTGTTCAGCGCCGGGCCTGGGCTCCCCTTGCCTGGTGATATCCAGAAGTACCAGCTGACAGTCCAGAAATTCCAGAAATCCTGACTGAAGAATCGACAATGTGGCGCAATAATAGTGTGCTTTGCTCGCCTGCACCCACGGTTTTGCATGCGGAGGTCTTATGGCGGATGTAGCAAGTGCTGACTCACCTTGACAAACCTGTTTCTGCACAGGACGAGCTTGTATGGAGGAATGCATCTGTGCAGCAGCTGGCTAAAGGTACGGGAGATGAAGCAGCCAGCTCATCTTCCCACCTGCAGTTTAAAGGTATGGGAGAAGAGGAAGCTATCTTCATTCCCCAACCACGGATCACTTTTCATCGGAGGATGTTATGGATGGTAAGTCACCTGCCAAAGTGTTGGCACTGTGCCCAAGTGCCACCAGCCCATGCCCTGGACTTTCAGCAATTCCAGAGACTGGAGATTTAATAGATTTTTCTGCTGAGGAGGAGCATCCCAATGAGCCTACAGCAGAAGAATTCTCCCTTTATTACACATTTGTGCGCCTCCCAGATCAAGATAGGAGATAGAGAAGGGTCAATGTTTTCTTTGAATTATGTTTGTAGGCATAAGGCAAATTATTTGGCCATTTTTTGTCTGTAAGTAGCGAAGTGTCTATCCGCCAAATTTTAGAATATGCTTCATGAGCAGGTATAGTCAAAGTCATGGTAATTGGGTTGTGGTCTAATAGGATCATTGGCTCAGTGATGGAAATGTTTTAATAAATGTAAGTCTGTTTGTGATAGGAAGAAGTAGTCAAGTCTAGAGTATTTGTTATGTGGTTCAGAAAAATGAATGTAGTCTCTGGTGTGTGGGTTTAGAGTACGCCAGGTTTCATGAACTTGACGTTCTTGTATGGAGAGATTAATCCTTTTCAGGGCTCGATAGGGAATAGATGTAGTGCCAGTGGATGTGTCTAGCATGGGTTGAAGAGGAATGTTCAAATCCCCTCCAATAATCAGGATCCCTGTTTTGAAGGTGGAAAGTTGTGATGAGACTGAATTAGGGAATGACGTTCGGGTAATATACATATATATATTCACTATTGTAATTGGTTTGTTGTATAGATTACCTTTTAAAAAAAGGTATCTTCCTTCACTATCAGCAAGAGTATCAGTAATGTTTATGGGTAAATGTTTCGCAATAAGTATAGATACTCCCTTCGTTTTTGTTTGGCAGTTGGTAGCGTGGAAGGAATGATTAGTCAATTTAGGGGTTTGGTCCATTCAAAAGTGCGTTTCTTGGATAAGAACAATATCTACTTTTTGTTTCTTCATTAGAGTTAATAGTTGTTGCGATCTTTTTCCTGGTATATTCAGATCTTTGGCATTAGTCAATATCAGTTTCAGAGTTTTGGAGTCTTGTCCTCTTTGTGGCATATTAGTCATTTATGTTGTTTATAAGGTTATTTGGTGTGTTTGCCAAAGAATGTCGTAGAGGATTTATGTTATAGAGGGTCTGGGGGGGGGGGGGGATTTAGAGCAGGCATCAGGGGGTGTATTTAGGTATTATGGAGTACAAAGGGAGGTATGTATAGGGGGGGAACTCACCCTAGTAGTGGGGTGACTTCTGCTATCAGTATATGTAGAATGATGGGTCTGTGATGTGTGGGGTGAAGGGGGGGGGGGGCATAGGGTATACCATGGGCAAGGAAGAACCTGCTAACTTGCCTATTAAGAGGGATAGAGGAATGGGGTGGGATTTTTTACAGGGAAAAGTCAGCAGAAAGTAGTGATTTAGTAGTTTGTCGTTGATATTTCTTAGCAGGCTATCTGCTGTGAGGTGGTGTAACCTAGTTGGGATTTGTAATGAAAGCCTAGGCCTGGCAGAGGATTTGAGGATGGTAGTTGAAAGGTAATAGCCCTTGGTGGGGTATACTTCTGCTGGCCAGCCTCCCTTCAACCTGTAAAGAATTTATGAGCACTCGGAAATGAGACATCAAGACAGGTGAGGTCTTCCAGTCTGTATTCAACATTCTGGTTAGGACAGCTTATATACAGTTCATAAAGGGGAAGTGACATTATTTTCCCAGACCAACTAAAAATATACATATAATATTTAAGCACAATGGATATAACTTACAGTATACATAGTAGGAAACAGATGTATATATAACAGGAGAGCAAACTCAGAAAAGAAACATCTCAGAATAGCAAAATACTGTGCAACCAAATAATATTCTCACAACTCAGAAACAATGGGAGGAAATTTATATCCTCAACAGCAAAAATGTCTAAGTTACAAAGCGAGAGATTTTCAGTAAAATTGAAAAGGTAAAGCATAACTCCAATCATTCAATTAAGCATTAAGCATAACTATATAACATTTAATTAAATCATAATTCCAACATTGCCTTCCATTTGTCAAATAAGTGACAACTATAAATCTTGTCTCCAATATGCATCATCTTGTGTTGCCTTCCTATAAATGCATTGGCCTATCTTTACAAGCAAATATAAAAAGAGAAGAAGCAATAAACGCATTAACCAGTTGCCGACTGCACACAGTATATTTACTGCGGCAGTCAGCCCTGGCCAGGCAGAGTGACGTACTGTAGGTCTATGTCGCTCGCCTGTCACTGGGTTTTGAGCCAATAGCGGGCGAGCGCGCTCGCCCGCCTCGACTCGTTCACGGAGGAGTGCGGGCGTGTGACTGGTGGACCCGATGTCCCCGGGTCACTCTACGATCGTCGGTACAGCGGGAGAAAGGCGGAGCGGCTTATGTAAACAAGCCGCCTGTCATTCTCCCCTGTGTAAAAATGGAGATCAGACGGTTCTAAAATGGAGTAGCCATGTCCCACTACAGTTAGAAGCACGCCCCTAGGACACACTTAACCCCTCCCTGTCCAATACAGTTAACCCCTTCCCTGCCAGTGTCATTTTTACAGTAACAGTGCATATGTATAGCACTGGTACCCCCAAAAGTGTGAAAAATGTCAGTCAAGGGTCCGATCTGTCCGCCGCAATGTCGCAGTACCGCAAAAAAAATCGCAGATCGCCGCCATTACTCGTTGAATAAAAAAAACACCAAAAATGACAGAAATCTTTCCCTTAGTTAGTAAACGCAATAACTTTTGCGCAAACCAATCAAAATACGCTTTTTGCAATTTTTTTTACCAAACATATGTAGCATAAAACAAATTGGCCGAAAATTTTAAAAAATTTAGATTTTTACATTTTTTTGGGGGGGAATTTCATATAAAAAAAAGTGAAAAATATTGTTATTTTTGCAAAATTTACGCACTTTTTTGTTTATAGCGCATGATCAAAAAATCACACGGGTGATCAAATACCACCAAAAGAAAGCTCTGTTTGTGGGAAAAAAAGGACATGAAATTTGTTTAGGTACAGCGTCGCATGACCGCGCAATTGTCCGTTAAAGTCACGCAGTAAAAAATCGCAAAAAAAACCCTGGTCAGGAAGGGGGTAAAATCTTCCAGGGCTTAAGTGGTTAAAATAAACATTCTCACTTGTCTAAACCATGATAATACAGATCCAAAAAAATCTCCAAAACTACCAATCCCTTAAAAGATTCCACCCATTATTAATAATTTTCCCGACTTCTGCCTGATGTCCTGCTACCTCCTTTCTATGTTGATCAATTATTCATAATAATCAGGCACTTCCATGCTTGTATCAGGAATCCATGTACAACCCTCATAATCTTCTGTTACTTCACAGAGACCAGTGAGTGCAGCTCCCATAGACTCAATTGCCCGCTCATGTAACCTTTACTGTTTCCGTAAAGCCCTTTATTCCCGATTAAGCAGGGCAATGTCTTCTGACATTTTATTTAATATCTCATCCATTATAACTGAATACTTGTTTAATCTTTTCATTAACTCAATTCCCCATCCTGTCCATGATGGGAACCATGCCATGCCATGTCCCCTTTATTAAAGAGTTCTCTCCTATTTACATGTTTAAGGGGATATTTTGGATGTTTACTTGCTTGTAATACATGGCAAGACCCCCACTCCCAATTATCTGCATAACTGGAACCAGAGAGGCCAGATAGCACCATCCTCTCTCTTGTATAGGGATCCATGGGTAACATACCTTACCACACCAGATAAACAAACTATTACCTAATGTGAAAGGGCGCAAGCCCAGCGCCTTTTTTACTTGGTCAGAAAAACTAGATAAAATAAGTATTGCCAAAACCCTACCAGATGAATTATGTAGTGGTGTGTTTCATTTATTATGGACCCAATTGTGGCATTTAAGTCTTTGCTAGAAATATTAAACATAGAAGATAAGTCCGGGCTTAGAGATATATTGAACTCTGACTTCTGACACATTTCCTCTCTCCTACTTGACTCATTTCCTAATCTAAAACCCCAGCTTGGGGGATAAATTTGAGTGATTATAGGAAAGGAAATTGATTAATTTCCCTGGACTCCTGATATGTCTTGTATACTTATTGCTGGGGTGCCATTCAAAAAAGAAGTGATGTTCACTGTCGCAGCCATTAAAGGAATCCTTATTGTACTAGGATGTAATTTACTGCAAACCCAACATTTATCATACCCTGACTTTTATGCATAGCTATATTTGAATTGCAACAACAACATCTTATCAGTAAGAGATGTGGTGTCTACTAGAGTTGAGCGGACACCTGGATGTCTGTGTTCGGCGGGTTCGGCCGAACTTGAAAAAAAAGTCCGGGTCCGTGTCCCGGACTTTTTCCAAAACTTTACCCGGACACCGAACCCCATTGAAGTCAATGGGGACCTGAACTTTCAGGCACTAAAATGGCTCTAAAATACCAATGGAAAGGGCTAGAGTGCTGCAAATGGCAGCAAAACGTAGTTAAGAGCATGGCAAGTGCTCTGCAAACAAATGTGGATAGGGAAATAACTTAAAACAACAAAAAAAAAAAACAGAAAAATAAAACAGTGTTCTTCATCTGTGAAGGACGAGGCCCATATGGAGTAGGAGGGAGGTTGAGGTGGTGGTGGATGTGGCGGTGTCATAGGCGTGCGCACAGGGTGTGCCGGGTGTACCTGGACACACCCTAATCACCTAGGGCACATTAGCATTATCGCTCTGTTTGCCAGTGAGGAGATGGGAAAGATCTCCCTCGGACCTGCTCCGCCATAAGAGAAGTGCCACACACTTCTATTTCACTTTGCCAGCAGGGAGAGTAATGTACCGGGGCCATATACATGTAGGCAAACACATGCATGTGTATTTAAACTTTGGGGTGCACACCCTAATGCAATAGGCTGCGCACACCTATGGGCGGTGTAGGTGGAAGCGGCGGTGGAGGAGGACGAGGTAGCCAACACTGCTTTTTTTCAGTCATTTTAAATGAGGGTACACCCCAAAAGAGTGAGAAAGAGCAAAAATGGAACAATGGCTGGGTAAGGTCGGTATCCATTGCTATTCTGCACAAGGTACGGAAAAGTCCCGTGGGATACATGCCTGGTTCATTTTAATGAACGTGAGCTTGTCCACATTGTCTCTGGACAGGCGGCTGCGCTTGTCTGTGATAACGCCCCCAGCCGTGCTAAATACCCGTTCAGATAATACACTGGCTGCAGGGCACGCCAGCACCTCCAAGGCGTAAAGGGCAAGCTCAGGCCATGTGCCCAATTTGGAGACCCAGAAGTTGAAGGGGGCAGACCCATCATTCACTACATGTAGGCGTGTGCACACATACTGCTCCACCATGTTGGTGAAATGCTGCCTCCTGCTAAGACGTTCCATATGAGCTACTGGTGCTGCTGTTTGTTGTGGCGTGCTGACAAAGCTTTTCCACATTTCAGCCATGCTAACCCTGCCTTCTGAGGTGCTGGCGGTGCCCTGGTTGCGTTGGCGACCTCTTCCTCCTCCTCCTCTGCCTTGACCTTGTGCTTCCACTGTGACCCCGCTGTCAGGTGGGAATGCCAGCAGCATCGCGTCTACCAGCGTGCGCTTGTACTCGCGCATCTTGCGATCGCGCTCCGGTACGTTGTCCTTGTAACGGGGATCCAGCAGCGTGGCCACCCAGTAATCAGCACAAGTTAGAATGTGGGCAACTTGGCGGTCGTTGTGGAGACACTGCAGCATGTAATCGCTCATGTGTGCCAGGCTGCCCAGAGGCAACGAAAGGCTGTCCTCTGTGGGAGGTGTATCGTCTGTGTCCTCTGTATCCCCCCAGCCACGCACCAGTGATGGCCATGAGCTGGCTTGGGTGCCACCCTGCTGTGAACATGGTTCCATCTCCTCCTCCATCTCCTCCTCCTCATCCTCCTCATCCTCCAGAACTGTGCCCCTGCTGGACAATTGTGTCCCTGGCGTTTGTGGGTGCAGGAACCCACCCTCGGAGCCACTTGCGAATGACTGCCCTGAAAGCCTTGGAAATGTTACCTCTTCATCCTCCTCCTCCTCCTCATCCTGTGCCACATCCTCTTCTATCATCGCCCAAATCGTTTTTTTTTTTTTTGCAAATAAATTTTTTATTTGAGTATATGGCATAACAAAGAGAAAAGCAATAAACATTTCTCAACAACAACAATAAAGGCAACGTCAGTACAAATACAAAGTACGGGTAGAATAATGTCCCAGAACACAAAGATACATTGGACACAAGAGTTCGAATTGGCAGTTGTAAATTAATACATATATGAGATCATGCTAATAAGAGATTATGCTAAAGCCCAAAAATCCCAATTATCGTTAAAGGTCTTTAGCTGCATGCTATTAGTTGCAATAACTTTTTCATATTGATAATTGTTTTTCAATAACAGGAAAACCTCGCTGAGGTTCGGGGCTTCCAGGCTCCTCCATTTGCGCAAAACAACAGTCCTAGCTGCCAGGAGAACATGAGTAACCCATGATTTGTACTGAGTAGGAATGTCATGTATTCCCAGGTGTAGCAAAGCTAGGGCCGGTGATGGTGATAGTATGCAGCCTGTATAGGTGGATATGTAAGAGAAAACATTGTTCCAATAGCTAGTTAGTGACGGGCAGGACCACAATACGTGAACTAAGGTCCCCACCTGGGAGCAATTTCGCCAGCACAGTTGGGAATAAGAAGTTGAAAACCCTGCTAATCGGTAAGGTGTATAATACCATCTATTCGTTATTTTTACTATTTTATATTCATATCCCAATGATTCGCACAATGGGTAAATCGGTATATCGCATGCAGCGCCCTCTTCCAGTGTGGGATAGGATATGTGACTCCTAAGTCCCTATCCCATTTAAACATGTGGGTGGTCTTGTGAAAGGAGGTATTATCCAACAAGATGTCGTAGTAATACGAGAGCTTAGGGGGCTTGGGTAATGGGGTAGTAAGGAGGTCCCACACCTTGCCGTCAATGATAAGCTTCCGAAGAGGGTATGTTGACAAGAAATGGAGAATGCGGAGGATGTGGTAGTATGTGTAGCTTGGCAGGCCGTGCTTACTAATTAAAGCTGACGCTGAGTGGAGGGATCCAGCACTGTAGGCCAAATCGTTTTTTGAAGGAGGCATAGAAGTGGGATAGTTAAGCTGACAACGGCATCATCGGCACTGACCATGTTGGTGGAGTACTCAAAACAGCACAACAAGGCACACAGGTCTCGCATGGAGGCCCAGTTATTGGTGGTGAAGTGGTGCTGTTCCGCAGAGCGACTCACACGTGCGTGCTGCAGCTGAAACTCCACTATGGCCTGCTGCTGCTCGCACAGTCTTTCCAGCATGTGCAAGGTGGAGTTCCACCTTGTGGGCACGTCACATAGGAGGCGGTGAGTGGGAAGGCCGAAGTTACGCTGCAGCACTGACAGGCGAGCAGCAGCAGGGTGAGAACGCCGAAAGTGCGCACAGACGGCCCGCACTTTCTGCAGCAGCTCTGACATATCAGGGTAATTTTTAAGGAACCTCTGCACCACCAAATTCAGCACATGCGCCAGGCAAGGGATGTGCGTCAAACCGGCTAGGCCCAGAGCTGCTATGAGATTTCGCCCGTTATCGCACACCACCAGACCGGGCTTGAGGCTCGCTGGCAGCAACCACTTATTTGTCTGCTGTTGCATGCTTCTCCACAACTCCTGCGCGGTGTGTGGTTTTTTCCCCCAAACAGGCAAGTCTTAAAACTGCCTGCTGTCATTTACCCCTGGCCGTGCTGAAGTTGATGGTGAAGGTGTTACGCTGACCTGATGAGGAGGCGGTAGAGGACGAGGAAGCGGAGTAGGAGGAGTTAAGGACAGGAGGCAAACTGAAGCGCTCTGCAATCCTCGGTGGTGGAAGGACATGCGCCAAATTGCTATCCGCCTCAGGCCCATCCGCCACTGCATTTACCCAGTGTGCCGTTAGGGAGATATAACGCCCCTGACCGTGCTTACTGGTCCACGTATCGGTAGTTAGGAGGACCTTGGCACTGATGGCGTTGCGCAGTGCACACCTGATTTTTTCCCCCACTTGGTTGTGCAGGGAAGGGATGGTTTGCCTGGAAAAGTAGTGGCGGCTGGGCACGACGTACTGTGGGACAGCCACTGACATAAGGCTTTTAAAACTGTGCGTCTCCACCAGACGGAATGACAGCATTTCAAAGGCCAAGAATTTTGAAATGCTGGCATTCAGGGCCAGGGATCGCGGGTGGGTAGGGCGGTACTTCCTCTTCCTCTGAAGTGTTTGGGAGATGGAAAGCTGAACGCTTCCACGGGACATTGTGGAGATGGTTGGTGACCCAGGTGGTGGTGTTGCTGACAGATCGTCTGTTTGCGGGGTGGCAGGTGCCGGTATCACTACAGATGTGGATGGAGAGGCCGAGACAGCAGCAGAAGAGGAAGCAGGAGGAGCCAGAGACCTTTCTTGGTTTTGAAGGTGTCTACTCCACTGCAGCTCGTGCTTTGCACTTACATGCCTGATCATGCAGGTTGTGCTCAGGTTGAGAAGGTTTATGCCTCGCTTCAGGCTCTGATTGCACAGGGTGCAAACCACTCGTGTCCTGTCATCAGCACATTTTCTGAAGAACTTCCACACTAGAGAACTCCTTTGAGCTCACTTTGGTGCGCTCGTTCCCTTGCTGCGTTGGGCAGTAGCAGGCGTAGTGTCTAGGGCACGGCCGCTAAGCTTCTGCACCCTGCTCCCTCTTCTGCTGTGCTGGTGGCTCTGTGCGACCACCGCCTCTTCCTCCAAACTACTCAGATCACCTGCATGGCCTTCATTCCATGTAGGGTCGAGGACCTCATCGTCCTCCACATCATCTTCCACCCAGTCTTCACCCCTGCCCTCCTTGTCGGTCTCCACAATTCTGAATGCCGCAGCAGTTGGCACCTGCGTTTCGTCATCATCGGAGACGTGCTGCGATGGTCCTTCCATGTACTCATCTTGAGAAATAAGTGGTTGGGCATCACTGCACTCAATCTCTTCCACTTCTGGGGCAGGGCTAGGTGGATGGCCCTGGGAAACCCTGCTGACAGAGTCATCAAAAAGAAGAAGAGACTGCTGCATGACTTGGGGCTCAGACTGCTTGCCTGATTTGCAAGGGGGTGAGGTGAAAGATGGTTTGACATCGGCTGCAGGTGCCAACTCTGACCTTTCTGCAGTAGACTGGGTGGGACACAATGTGAAGGAACTGGAGGCACTGTCAGCAACCCAATCTACTATCGCCTGTACTTCTTCTGGCCTCATCACTTCTAGAGGCGCATGATGCCCTACCAAATACTGCTGCAGGTTCTGTCGCCTACTCACACTTGAGGAAGGTGTTTCACTTGTGCGTGTAGCTGGCACAGATCGACCACATCCTCTCCTTGCAACAGGAGCTCTACCAGCAGCAGCCACGGCCCCTATTTGACGGTCTCCTCATATTTCTGTCATTTATGATCTTGCCCTAGAAAGGTGTTTATTGAATAGCGGAACAAAACAACAACAGTATCGCACGGGTGTATCTCACAGTCAAATATGCAAACTATGCCGCAATTTAATTTTTTTTACCCCAAAAGGGTGTATATTGAATAGCGGAATAGAAAAAAGGATAAAAAACGGTGTATCTCACACGTACAAACACAGACTAGGCCCTGATTAAAATTTTTTGTACCCTAAAGGGAGGATGAGGAAGAGGAGTAGGAGGAGTTCGGAACAGGAGGCAAACTGAAGCGCCCTGCAATCCTTGGCGGTGGAAGGAGATGCGCCAAACAAATTTAAAAGGTGTATCTCACACGTACCGATACAGACTATGCCGTAGTTTAATTTTTTACACTCCAAAAGGGTGTATATTGAATAGCGGAATAGGAAAAATTTTATAATACGGTGCATCTCACACGTACAAACACAGACTAGGCCCAGATTACAATTTTTTGTACCCTAAAGGCAGGATGAGGAAGAGGAGTAGGAGGAGTTGGGAACAGGAGGCAAACTGAAGCGCCCTGCAATCCTCGGCGGTGGAAGGAGATGCGCCAAACAAATTTAAAAAGGTGTATCTCACATGTACCGATACAGACTATGCCGTAATTTAATTTTTTACACTCAAACAGGGTGTATATTGAATAGCGGAATAGGAAAAATTTTACAAAACGGTGGTGTATCTCACACGTACAAACACAGAATAGGCCCCGATTACTATTTTTTGTACCCCCAAAGGCAAGATGAGGAGTAGGAGGAGTTCGGAACAGGCAGGAGGCACACTGAAGCACCCTGCAATCCTCGGCGGTATGAGATGCGCCCCAAAAATTGGAAAGGTGTATCTCACACGTACCGACACAGACTATCCCGCAATTTAATTGTTTTTACCCCAAAGGTGTAGATTGAATAGGGGAATAGAAAATATGATATCAAAAGGTGTATGTATCTCACACGTACCGACACAGAATATCCCGCAATTTAATTGTTTTTACCCCAAAGGTGTAGATTAAATGGCGGAATAGAAAATATGATATCAAAAGGTGTATATATCTCACACGTACCGACACAGACTATCCCGCAATTTCATTGTTTTTACCCCAAAGGTGTAGATTAAATAGCGGAATAGAAAATATTATCAAAAGGTGTATGTATCTCACACGTACAGAACCAGACTAGGCCCCGATTACTATTTTTTGTACCCCCAAAGGCAGGATGAAGAGTAGGAGGAGTTCGGAACAGGCAGGAGGCACACTGAAGCACCGTGCAATCCTCGGCGGTATGAGATGCGCCCCAAAAATTGGAAAGGTGTATCTCACACGTACCGACACAGACTACCCCGCAATTTAATTGTTTTTACTCCAAAGGTGTAGATTAAATAGCGGAATAGAAAATATGATATCAAAAGGTGTATGTATCTCACACGTACAGAACCAGACTAGGCCCCGATTACTATTTTTTGTACCCCCAAAGGCAGGATGAAGAGTAGGAGGAGTTCGGAACAGGCAGGAGGCACACTGAAGCACCGTGCAATCCTCGGCAGTATGAGATACGCCCCAAAAATTGGAAAGGTGTATCTCACACGTACCGACACAGATTATCCCGAAATTTAATTGTTTCTGCTCCAAAGGTGTAGATTGAATAGCTGAATAGAAAATATGATATCAAAAGGTCTATGTATCTCACACGTAGAGACCCAGACTAGGCCCAAATTACTATTTTTTGTACCCCCAAAGGCAGGATGAGGAGTAGGAGGAGTTCGGAACAGGCAGGAGGCACACTGAAGCACCCTCAAATCCTCGGCAGTATGAGATGCACCCCAAAAATTGGAAAGGTGTATCTCACACGTACCGATACAGACTATCCCGCAATTTAATTGTTTTTACCCAAAGGTGTAGATTGAATAGCGGAATAGAAAATATGATATCAAAAGGTGTATGTATCTCACACGTAGAGACCCAGACTAGGCCCAAATTACTATTTTTTGTACCCCCAAAGGCAGGATGAGGAGTAGGAGGAGTTCGGAACAGGCAGGAGGCACACTGAAGCACCCTCAAATCCTCGGCAGTATGAGATGCGCCCCAAAAATTGGAAAGGTGTATCTCACACGTACCAATACAGACTATCCCGCAATTTAATTGTTTTTACCCAAAGGTGTAAATTGAATAGCGGAATAGAAAATATGATATCCAAAGGTGTATGTATCTCACACGTAGAGACCCAGACTAGGCCCAAATTACTATTTTTTGTACCCCCAAAGGCAGGATGAGGAGTAGGAGGAGTTCGGAACAGGCAGGAGGCACACTGAAGCACCCTCAAATCCTCGGCAGTATGAGATGCGCCCCAAAAATTGGAAAGGTGTATCTCACACGTACCGATACAGACTATCCCGCAATTTAATTGTTTTTACCCAAAGGTGTAGATTGAATAGCTGAATAGAAAATATGATATCCAAATGTCTATGTATCTCACATGTAGAGACCCAGACTAGGCCCAAATTACTATTTTTTGTACCCCCAAAGGCAGGATGAGGAGTAGGAGGAGTTCAGAACAGGCAGGAGGCACACTGAAGCACCCTCAAATCCTCGGCAGTATGAGATGCGCCCCAAAAATTGGATAGGTGCATCTCACACGTACCGACACAGACTATCCCGCAATTTAATTGTTTTTACTCCAAAGGTGTAGATTGAATAGCGGAATAGAAAATATGATATCAAAAGGTGTATGTATCTCACACGTAGAGACCCAGACTAGGCCCAAATTACTATTTTTTGTACCCCCAAAGGCAGGATGAGGAGTAGGAGGAGTTCGGAACAGGCAGGAGGCACACTGAAGCACCCTCAAATCCTCGGCAGTATGAGATGCGCCCCAAAAATTGGAAAGGTGTATCTCACACGTACCGATACAGACTATCCCGCAATTTAATTGTTTTTACCCAAAGGTGTAGATTGAATAGCGGAAAAGAAAATATGATATCCAAAGGTGTATGTATCTCACACGTAGAGACCCAGACTAGGCCCAAATTACTATTTTTTGTACCCCCAAAGGCAGGATGAGCAGTAGGAGAAGTTCGGAACAGGCAGGAGGCACACTGAAGCACCCTCAAATCCTCGGCAGTATGAGATGCGCCCCAAAAATTGGAAAGGTGTATCTCACACGTACCGATACAGACTATCCCGCAATTTAATTGTTTTTACCCAAAGGTGTAGATTGAATAGCAGAATAGAAAATATGATATCCAAATGTCTATGTATCTCACATGTAGAGACGCAGACTAGGCCCAAATTACTATTTTTTGTACCCCCAAAGGCAGGATGAGGAGTAGGAGGAGTTCGGAACAGGCAGGAGGCACACTGAAGCACCCTCAAATCCTCGGCAGTATGAGATGCTCCCCAAAAATTGGAAAGGTGTATCTCACACGTACCGATACAGACTATCCCGCAATTTAATTGTTTTTACCCAAAGGTGTAGATTGAATAGCGGAATAGAAAATATGATATCAAAAGGTGTATGTATCTCACATGTAGAGACCCAGACTAGGCCCAAATTACTATTTTTTGTACCCCCAAAGGCAGGATGAGGAGTAGGAGGAGTTCGGAACAGGCAGGAGGCACACTGAAGCACCCTCAAATCCTCGGCAGTATGAGATGCGCCCCAAAAATTGGAAAGGTGCATCTCACACGTACCGACACAGACTATCCCGCAATGTAATTGTTTTTACTCCAAAGGTGTAGATTGAATAGCGGAATAGAAAATATGATATCAAAAGGTGTATGTATCTCACACGTAGAGACCCAGACTAGGCCCAAATTACTATTTTTTGTACCCCCAAAGGCAGGATGAGGAGTAGGAGGAGTTCGGAACAGGCAGGAGGCACACTGAAGCACCCTCAAATCCTCGGCAGTATGAGATGCGCCCCAAAAATTGGAAAGGTGTATCTCACACGTACCGATACAGACTATCCCGCAATTTAATTGTTTTTACCCAAAGGTGAAGATTGAATAGCGGAATAGAAAATATGATATCAAAAGGTGTATGTATCTCACACGTAGAGACCCAGACTAGGCCCAAATTACTATTTTTTGTACCCCAAAGGCAGGATGAGGAGTAGGAGGAGTTTGGAACAGGCAGGAGGCACACTGAAGCACCCTCAAATCCTCGGCAGTATGAGATGCGCCCCAAAAATTGGAAAGGTGTATCTCACACGTACCGACAAAGACTATCCCGCAATTTAATTGTTTTTACTCCAAAGTTGAAGATTGAATAGCGGAATAGAAAATATGATATCAAAAGGTGTATGTATCTCACACGTAGAGACCCAGACTAGGCCCAAATTACTATTTTTTGTACCCCCAAAGGCAGGATGAGGAGTAGGAGGAGTTCGGAACAGGCAGGAGGCACACTGAAGCACCCTCAAATCCTCGGCAGTATGAGATGCGCCCCAAAAATTGGAAAGGTGTATCTCACACGTACCGATACAGACTATCCCGCAATTTAATTGTTTTTACCCAAAGGTGTAGATTGAATAGTGGAATAGAAAATATGATATAAAATTGGTGATTTATCAATAGCACATGTGAACAGCAGTGTCTTATATCAGTCAGCACTGCTGCAGGCTATGGAGGGGGAAAAAAAAGAAAATTCCCCTTTTAAGTTTGTAATTTTTAACTAGATTAGTACAGACTATGCCACAATTTAATTTTTTTAACCCAAGGGTGTTTATTGAATAGTGTAATAGAAAAAAGTGTATAACTTTTGAAATCACTCAATAATAGCACATGTGAACACAGCAGTGTATTATCACAGTCAGCACAGCAGCACTGAAGGAAAAACGCTGCACACAACTGACTGATAAAAAATACTTTTTTCTCCCTCCTCCTTAGCGGGCAAAAAGATTGTGTTCACACCACCCCACACACAGCAAAATCGATGTGGACCACTGACCCCTGCCTATCTCCAGCCTCTCCCTAAAAGGATCGATAAGATCGGTCACTGCCGGCATTGCAAACCCCCCACACAGCAAAATTGATTGTAGAACACTGACCCTAAATATCTCCAGCCTCTCCCTAAAATGCCCTAATATCTCGCCCTGCCTGCAGCACTCCGACCTGTCCCTCAATTCTTTTCGGACACAATATGATTTTTGCCTGTCTGTCCCTAATCAGCAGCCAGCACGTATGATGTGTGCTCTGTCCCTGTACTACAGCAGAATGACGCAGCGGCGCTCCGTCTCGAACTTATAAAGACTTGGTCACATGCTTCAGATGGCCAATCACAGCTACTAATACATTTGTAGGCATGGCTGGGATGGCTTAAGGCACACCAGTTAAACGCTTGTTGATTGGCTGTTGAAAGCCCGCCATTAAAAGCGCGCCAATACATACAAACCCGGAAATAAAATGACCGAACACGGATTTTTACCCGAACATACAGTAAAGTTTTCGGGTCCGTGTTCGGGTAACAAAAATCCAATTATTCGGTACGAACACGAATAATACAGTCCGTGTTCGCTCAACACTAGTGTCTACTGATGTTAAGTCTCTTGCTGGTCGATAGTGAGTCCTGTTGTATTGCACAGTTCTGGGACAGAGAGGTAAGTCCTATGGATGATAGTAACATGTACTAATCACCCATACCGGCAAGAAAACTGTCAGTGAAAGAAAGCCTATCAATAGGAAGAATCTCCAAGATGTCTGGGGACTGAGAATCGACATCTTGCCCTGTGTCTTCTGATTCGTATGTTTTAGAGACTTGTACACCTGCTTCACTCTCTTGTTCATCTACTTCAGGGATTTCTACACCTACTTCACCCTCTTTGTCTGTGCCTTGTATCCTAGGATCCTCTGGAACCTTTTTCATTCTTGAAGCATGAATCCAGGCTTGAGAATCGGTCATTAGGATTGCAGTTCTTTTTTACGGCAGTCACCACAGTTGGCTTCTCATACGGTGGATCTGTAACCTTGTGCTTGTGGAGTGCTTTAATCACTACTCGATCTCCAGGTTTAAATGGATGTGTCGATTTCTGTGAAGAAATAGGAAAAGAAAGAGGCACATCACCGTAGATGCCATTCAAAAGCTGCATAAGATTTGCAACATATTCTTCCTGAATCTGCTCCAAATCACATGGCATTAATACCATCGGACCTCTTGTCCAAGGTGTGGGCAAGAGTCTTCCCATAAAAATTTCAAAAGGAGACATCAACCTACTGTATTATAGTGTATTGTATTTGTACTAATACTAATAACTGTACTTTGTCTACCCTCAAGTTGTAAAGTGCTACGTAAACTGTCGGCGCTATATAAATCCTGTATATTAATAATAATAATAAATAATAATTTTATCACTGCAACAGTAAAGGGTTTGTGTATGGCCTCTAGAAAATCATTCACCAATGAAGTGTGTGAAATTCCCTTCAGTTGCTACAAACCGTCTTCTTTGCCAGATTTTGGCAAAATCATGTACCACACCGAAAGCATATTTAGAATCCGTGTAAATCTTTACATCTTTTCCTTCAAATAACTGACATGCACGGGCTAAAGCAATCAACTCTGCAGCTTGTGCTAAACAATGGCAAATGGCTATGGCTTCCCACACAATATCTGGGATTTGTATAACAGCATAACCAGTTAAGTATGTGTTGTCATTTGGTCTAGTACACAAGCCATCTACAAAAATGTCTATACTACCTGGTTGGGGATCTTGCAATATGTCTGCTCTGGGTGTGGTATCCTCATGAATAACCTGTACACAGTCATGTTCTTCTGGTGGGGAATCTTCTTCACCTTTAACACCTAGCGTTCCATTTAGAATAGCTATGGGGCCTGAAGTTGCGAAGCATATTTAATAGACAAGTTACTGGTCGAAGTCAAAATAACTTCATAACCAGATGCTCGTTGGGCCGTCATGCGTTGAGTAGTCATATTTTTTAATACATGTGCTGTAGTACATGATGAGTAGTATGTAAAATAGTTTTATGTCCCAGTGTTACTGACATAAACATTTCCACCCCCATCGCGCAAACAGCAAGTGCATGTAGACACGCCGGCATGCCTTGTACCGGTAGAGGAACTACTCTGGAAAAATAGGCTACAGGTCTCATAGCCCCCCCCCCCCCCCCGTGTTCCTGGGCGACCACCACTGCCATGTTTGTACAATTATCTCGAGCATACACATGAAAAGGTGACGTATAACAAGGTAAGCCCAGTGTAAGAGAGGAAACTAAAGAGGACTTCAAGGTTTTAAAGGCATCTGTCAGCTCTTGGGTTCACTTAATTTGGTTGGGTGCCTCGACCTTAGTTGCTGCTCTGAGTATGTGATCATAGTAAGTAGTGATGAGCCGAGCACCAGCACCAGAACACCATGAACAGAGGAAAACTTTGTTAGAACAAACAAACTCCATTGAAGTCTATGGGACTCGAACCTCAAAAATCAAAGGGCCTCATTTTGAAGGCTTAAATGCAGGTTATTGCCCCAAAAAAGTATATGGGGGTCCGGGTCCTGACCTGGGGAACATGTAGCAATGAAAAAAAAGTTTTTAAAAGGAGCAATTATTTACTGATTTTAATGAGGCTTAAAGTGAAACTTTAAAAATGAAAGATTCCTTCAGATATCGGGCCTGGGAGGTCCCCTGAATGTGCCTGTAAAGTAGTGCATCTCTACGATGTATGTAGCCTGCTGCAGCAATACTGACTTTTTTAAAGAAACAAAATGTCATATACAAATATAAATATAAATTTCAAATTGCATGTACTTGTCATACAGGTGCAGAAAAATTGGGCCTTGATTGTTGGTGGTGCCTGAACACCCTAACCCCTCGCAGTTACTCTTGCTGGGAGTAGGAATAGGACCTGCTGGTAAGAATTCCATACAAATTTGAAATCGCATGTACTTGTCATACAGGTGCAGAAAAATTGGGCCTTTGGTGTTGGTGGTGCCCGAACACCGAAACCAGCCCCTCACAGTTACTCTTTGTGGGCGGAGGAACGGCCCTGCTGGTAAGAATTCTATGCAAATTTGAAATCGCATGTACTTGTCAATTGTCATAGAGGTGCAGAACAATTGAGCCTTGGGTGTTTGTGGTGCTTGAACACCGCAACCCCTCGCAGTTATTCTTGCTGGGCGCAGGAACGGACCCTGCTGGTAAAAATTCCATACAAATTTGAAATCGCATGTACTTGTCCTACTGGTGCCCAAAATTGGGCCTTTGCTGTTGGTGGTGCCTGAATCCCGTAACCAACCAATCACAGTTACTCTTGCTGGGCGCAGGAATGTAACCTGCTGGTAAGAACTCCATATAAATTTGAAATCGCATGTACTTGTCATACAGGTGACCAAAATTGGGCCTTTGCTGTTGGTGGTGCCTGAACACCGTAACCAACCCCTCACAGTTACTCTTGCTGGGTGCAGGAACGGGACCTACTGGTAAGAATTGCATACAAATTTGAAATAGCATGTACTTGTCACATAGGTGCCAAAAATTGTGCCTTTGGTGTTGCTGGTGCTTGAACACCCTAACCAACCCCTCACAGTTACACTTGCTGGGCGCAGGAACGAGACCTGCTGGTAAGAATTCCATACAAATTTGAAATCGCATGTTCTTGTCATACAGGTGTCAAAAATTGGACCTTTGGTGTTGGTGGTGTCTGAACACCGTAACCCCTCACAGCTACTCTTGCTGGGCACAGGGCACAGGGACAGGGTGTGCTGTTAAAATGACATACGAAATTTAAATTGTATGCACCTGTCCTACAAGTGCAGAAAAATTAGGCCTTGGGGGTTGGTGGTTGTGGCAACATCGCCACTTACAGAGTATTGTGTCAGGAATGATTGTACAACTGTATTATGTGTGCATTGTATGTGTAAACGTAACCCGAGCAGTACCTGTAGGATTTTGTATTGTGTTAGCTGCTGGCTCATGAATGTGTATTGGAAACCCCTGCTGTCCCTCTGTGGAGACCCCGTGTGGCAAACACAGCCACTGGATATTGTCCTATTGTTTGTCTGGCAGAGTAAGGTATTATGGGATGTTCAGTTTTGTGTGTGGAATGTCTCGAAGAGGGAGGGGTTTTGGCTGAGTGTAATCCCTGTGTTTTTCAATAAACAAGGCAGTCTAGTGTTGACCTTCAAGCCATGTGTCTGCTGGTTATTATAGGGTTGTTAATATTATACGCTACCAAGATTATTGTATGCTCTGCCTGACTACCAGTGGAGATATCGTGGATCGTACTGCTACTCCGCTACAATTGGTGGCAAGCGACGGGATCTTTATCCACACAGCGAAGCAGCGTTCGGCAGTATTCATGCGAACAAAGAGAAAAGAAACCATTCAGATGAAACCGGAGTTCGGCAGTACATAAAACTACACGAAAGGCTGGTGAATGGGAACGGATTATACACGGGTAAAGCGGCAGACATTGAAAGCATTGCTGGAGGCAAGATAGCAAGCAACAAAAACAAGGCGACACTGATCGAAGAACTCATGGAAGAAGACAGAGCAGCCATGGATGCAAGGCCAGAAACAAACCGAGAATTTGAACTGGAATTTCTCAGCAGGATAGCGTTGTATCCAAGTACCCCATCAATGGAAACCCATGAACGGGTCGCAGCGGACGTACATGAATACATCATGGCCAAAAGGGGGCCCCAGCCACAACCTCTCCAAGTACACCCAACTCCACTCAGCATGCCGCAAGGTAAACCCAAAATACCGTACCAGGCATTTAAAAACTTCACGGACACGGAGGGAGAAATAGATGGGTATTTGCAAGACTTCGAGAGGCTGTGCCAGTTACATAACATTGACCCAGAGGATCAGGTACAGATATTGGCTGGGAAATTGTCTGGCCGGGCGGCCGATGCGTATCGGGCAGTCCCTAATGCCGACATCCGGGACTACCAGAAAGTTAAGCAGGCGATTTTGACCAGGTATGCCATCACCTCCGAGGCATACCGACTCCAATTCCGGGATCTTAAAAAGCAGGACCAAGATTCCCACACTGAGTTTGCCCATCGTTTGCACAGGGCGGCCACCGGATGGTTAGATGCAACACAAGCCACTTCACGAGA
This sequence comes from Pelophylax lessonae, assembly GCF_965119305.1. NCBI lineage: Eukaryota > Metazoa > Chordata > Amphibia > Anura > Ranidae > Pelophylax > Pelophylax lessonae. The sequence continues at coordinate 12,677,469 of NC_138770.1, forward strand.
GGATGTTTTGCAATTATTATTGTTGGAGCAGTTTTTCCGGAGACTACCTCAAGAAATGCAGCTCTGGGTAAGGGACCGTAAACCTTGCACCCTTCCAGAGGCTGCCAAATTAGCAGATGAGCACCAAGACACTAGACGGGAACAACGACCACCGCCTAGGGTAGTTGCCCAGCAACCCTATCACCGACCAGTAGTCACCGAACCAGCACACCCGCATTCAGGAGGAGGTAACAGTCAGTACCCCAGGTACCAACCACGAGCCCATACCCGGTGCCATCTCTGCAACGAAATGGGGCACATACAGAAAGACTGTCCCCGGAATCGTCCTCGTCAGCCCTGGCCGAATCAGGGCTACACACCAGCACCTCGAGCCGCGGTACACTGTTACCAAGCAGCCCCTGCATTACAACCCTCCACAGCAATCCAAATGGAGGAACCCCTGGGCACCCTACATGAGGTTAACCCCATCCAAGCGGCATCGGACAATCGACAAAACCACCGACAAGCTGTTCACCTGGAGGGGAGACAACTAGAAGGGTTACGTGACTCTGGGGCTACCATCACGTTGGTCCGGAATCACCTTATTGCATCCAGACAACTCACTGGGGATTCTGTAGCTGTGCGAGTAGCAGGGGGAGCCATTTTCAAAGTTCCCACTGCGAAAGTACACCTGAATTGGGGAGCTGGGTCAGGGAATGTGGAGGTGGGCATGATGCAGGATTTACCCGCAGACGTTATTTTGGGCAACGACCTGGGGGAGCTGACTTCAGCTTTTGTTCCCCAATCTACCATCCACGAAGCTTATTCGGTTGTTACCCGGCAGCAGGCTCGCACCACAGGACCACTACTACCACAGACGGGGCGAAACTCCTCCAAACACCAGACACCCAGATTCTCGTCACGCAGTGGGGTACAGTGCCACAGGTGCAAGCAGTTTGGGCACTATCAACGAGACTGTACCCAGAGCAGGAACCAAGCTGCGTGGATCCGACCAGGGTCACCCCCTTCAGCACGGACAACGGTCCCCTACTATCCCACAGAGGTTTCCCCAGTCGTACCCAGGTTCAAACACACCGAGGAGCAATGGGGTACCCTTCATGAAGCTGACCCGGTGCAAGCCGCTACAGAGAATCAACAGCATCATCTACAGTCGGTCCAGTTAAATGGAATGCCCGCTCAAGGTCTCCGAGACACGGGAGCCACTCTCACCTTGGTCAAGCGACACCTGGTTCCAGATGCTGCCCGAACCGGAGGCTCAGCAGTGGTACGGATGGCAGGGGGAGCAGTACACCGACTACCCACTGCGAGGGTCCACTTGAATTGGGGTGCCGGGTCAGGTCTGATTGATGTGGGGTTGATACGGGAGCTCCCCACCGACATCTTACTGGGGAACGATCTAGGCCAGTTGCCCTCAGCGATCCTGCCAGTCCAGATCCCCGGCCAATATCCTGGAGACCTACTGGCCTTCTGAGGTCCAGACGCTTCAATGTTTGGATTAAGAACAGTATTGAGCCCGGTTGTTGCACTGGAGTTTGGTGGTACAACCTTATGACTTTACTATTCACTACCGCCCGGAAAACAGAATGGCAATGCTGACGGGTTATCGCGACAAACTGAACTGGAAAAATGATCTGTGAGTATTCCCCGGACATCCCCAAGCCGATCCGTTATGGATCAGACTGTGTATGCCGGCTTGGTTCTGGGGGGAGCATTGTGGCAAACATCGCCACTTACAGAGTATTGTGTCAGGAATGATTGTACAACTGTATTATGTGTGCATTGTATGTGTAAACGTAACCCGAGCAGTACCTGTAGGATTTTGTATTGTGTTAGCTGCTGGCTCATGAATGTGTATTGGAAACCCCTGCTGTCCCTCTGTGGAGACCCCGTGTGGCAAACACAGCCACTGGATATTGTCCTATTGTTTGTCTGGCAGAGTAAGGTATTATGGGATGTTCAGTTTTGTGTGTGGAATGTCTCGAAGAGGGAGGGGTTTTGGCTGAGTGTAATCCCTGTGTTTTTCAATAAACAAGGCAGTCTAGTGTTGACCTTCAAGCCATGTGTCTGCTGGTTATTATAGGGTTGTTAATATTATACGCTACCAAGATTATTGTATGCTCTGCCTGACTACCAGTGGAGATATCGTGGATCGTACTGCTACTCCGCTACAGTGGTGACCTTAACGAAAAACATTGCTGGAAGCTAGCAGAATAAAGGTAGAGGAATAGGATAGGCAGCATAAAGTCTTCAAGGGATGGTAGACCCCTAGCAAATTCAATCAGTTACATCATCATCAGGGGCTTAATAGCTGCTGTTGATCCAGGACTGATTCCTTTTGATAAACGTCAGCTGGTCAACAGAGTCTGTGGACAGATGCACACTTTTGTCCATCACAAAACCTCCAGCATCACTGAACGTCCATTTGGAAAGCACGCTGGAAGCAGGACAGGCCAGTAGCTCCATTGCATATTGAGCAAGTTCTGGTCAGTTGTTCATCCTCAATATCCAGTAACCCAGATGATGCTCAGCTGGAAATGTCTCCAAGTCTGCTCTTGCGCCTAGATAATCATGCACCATAAGATGGAGATGCTGCCGATGGTTGCTTAAACCTAACAGCCCTGGGTGCTGCTGAGGACTAAAGAACTGTTTAAAGGCATCGGTCAGCCAGCCGCCTTCTTATCACGTACCTTAAGCTGAGCCTGAACGGTGAGGAAGGCCTCTCTTACGCCTCTGACTCAGGGCCCCTGATAGTGCAGACAGGAGGCGCCGGAGTGTAGAGTAGCACGAGTGCCTAATGTAAGCTGGAAGCAGGATGGTGTCCATGGACAGGGATAGCCAGGTAGATCCAGTGGATAAGCAGGTGTGCAGGCAACTAGTGCTGGAGGCAGGAGTCAGGATAGCAGGGTAGGCTGGCAGAACCCTCACTGGCCAGATAATCAGATTGGGAGAAGACAGGAGCGTGGTGAGACAAGCCGGGTCGTAATTCCTTTCTGCGGGAGACAGTTTGCGTGAGAAAAAAGCAACGGGATGTAACAGGGCCTTGGCTCCTTGGCATTGGGATAATACTGCTCCAACTGCTGACTCAGAAGTTTCCAACTCCAGGACGTAAGGTAAAGCAGGGTCAGGGTGTCGGAGCACAGGTGCGGAAGTAAACAGGGTTTTTAGGGTTTCAAAAGCGGTTTGTGCCTCAGGAGTCCACTGGAACCGAATACCCTGTCTGGTCAGCTGGGTGATAGGGGATATAATTGCAGAAAAATTCTTGATGAATTTCCTATAAAAATTTGCAAACCCCACAAACCGTTGTACCCCTTTCTTGTCTGTGGGGGCCGGCCAGTGTAAAATGGCAGACACCTTTTGCGGACCCAGGAATTGAATGTCCTGTCGGCCAAATTCACACTTTTCGGGTTTTGCGTACAAGCCATGTTGCCTGAGTCGGGCCAACACACTCCTTACATGCCCATGATGATCCTCTAAGGTAACAGAAAATATCAAGATATCGTCAAGATATACGATGACAAATAAGTCCAGAAAGTCTCAAAAAATGGCATTAATGAAATGTTGGAAGGTGGCCGGGGCGTTACAAAGTCCAAAGGGCATTACAAGGTACTCAAAGTGCCCAAAACGAGTGCGAAATGCAGCCTTCCACTCGTCGCCTTCCCGGATTCGTACCAAATTTTATGCTCCACGTAGATTGTTATATTCTCTGTGTTGTGAGAGACACAGGACTCTTGTCTGGAACAACAGATGTTTATTCAGGACTCACTGTACACTACAACATGCATTACAGGACAGCTCTGTATATCAATGCATCCCTTACATGTCTCTAAGATGGCCACTCTGCCCCTTGACCCTTGTCATCACTCCTGGGTGGAGCCAGCCTTAAAGAAACAGTACACGTGAAACCCTTCAGGTATAACACCTTCCTTTCATCCCTAAAAAAACAACAACAAAAAAAAAACACAACAAAACGAGAACAGGCATAAAACAGTAACTAATAATTATCCCATGCAGTCCTCCAACTCAGGAGATTTACATGGCTTCTTCCGCGTCCGGATGTGAGAACAACTTCCAGGGATGCTACGGGGAGAAAATGGCAGCGGATCACTTTCGGCGGGCCATTGATAGTCTCGTAACCGGTCTTGCAGCTGAAACTGGTCAGGAGGGCGACAGCGTCGTTGAGGATGGGCACCCAGGGCCTTGGGGCCGGAGGAAGCAGGGTTGGTCGGAATGGACACCGGCGGGGCCAAGAGGGGATCCCCTAGCTCAGAGGGTGAACAGACCTCTGGACCAGGGCTGGAGGGCTCTGTTGGAGCTAAGTTCAAAAGTTCAGAGTCCCCCCAAGCATAAGTCTCAATGCAGTAGGAGCATATCCTTGAGACACTGGAGGTGCAGCCAATGTCAGGGATTTGGGCAGCTGAGAACAAGGATGCAATTGGTCCGCATGCCGTCTGCAAATGGAACCATCTTCCAGGCAGACCCTATACATTTTGGGTCCCAAAGTCTCTGCGACGATAGCAGGAAGCCAACGAGTGTTGGAAGCACCAAAGGATCTAGAACATACCTTTTGCTGGGCTACAAACCGGGGAATCTCGTCGTGTTCGACCCTCTTGCCTTGGGACTGCCGTACATGTTCCTGGACCGTTTGAGGGCGGAGCATGTCCAAAACAGTTGATGGCTGCCGACCCAAAAGAAGTTCAGCTGGAGTTTTCCCAGTGGTTGCATGTGGTGTGGTTCTGTAAGCAGAAAGGAAGGAGTCCAGCTGCTGGGGTGACAGGGACTGTTGTTTACTTGTAGCCACAGTAGCTTTGAAATAGCGTTTGAAGGTCTGTACAAACCTTTCTGCTTGACCATTTTTAGCCGGGAGGTAAGGTGCGGTCAACTTGTGTTTGATGTTGTGGGCAGTCAGGAAACTCTGAAACTCCTGGCTTGTGAATTGTGCACCGTTGTCTGTGACAATTTCTCTGGGGTATCCAAACGTAGCAGCGAGATGTAACAGTATGGAAATTGTCGCCTTAGTCGTCGGCTGGGTAACAGGAATGACCTCAGGCCACTTTGAATGGGCATTAATAATGATCAAAAAGGTGTGTCCTCTGATTGGGCATGTAAAGTCCAAGTGTAGGCGAAACCAGGGAACCGTGGGCCAAGTCCAGGGCTGGACGCACCCTCGAGGAGGGTCTCTTGCAGTTTGTGCACATCCAGCACACACATTCACATATGTTGTGATATCTGAGTCTAGGTTCGGCCACCACACATAGCCTCGGGCCTTTTGTTTCATACTTGTGCCCCCGGGATGACCAGTATGTAGCAAGTCCAGAATGTGTCTCCGGAGGGTCTGTGGAACGATCACTCGATCTCTCCATAAAACACAGTTGCCAGCCACAGTTAATTCCAGACGCCTACGGAAGTAAGGTTCATAATCCTGTGTGACAGTTGCAGGCCAACCGTACCGTACCCAGGAGAGTATTGTCTTAAGGAAGGTATCCTTGGCTGTATGGGCTGCTACATCCCCAGAAGACAGAAAGGACAGGCTGGTGTAACGACAACTCTTGACTGGTGGAGAAGAGTCTGTTAATGTCCTTGTCAGACGGGACATGGCGTCCGCATTAGCATTGGCATCATGGTTGCGATTCTGGATTTTGTAGCTATATGCTCCCAAGAATAGGGCATAGCGTTTGGATACGGGCCGCAGTCGTCTGGGAGATCCCTTTGTCAGGGCTAAAGATCTGAAGGAGTGGTTTATGTTCTGTCAGTATGGTGAATTCCCTTATTAAGTGTGGGGGGGGGGGGGGTGGGTGCAAGTAGCTGGTTTTGCCTAGGGCGCAAAATAGTCTAGCACCGGCCCTGGGTGGGGGGTCAGCCTGTCAGTGCTCAGACCATACGCCGCACACTGCATCAAATTGGTCTGCATGGCTGTCATCCCAGAAGGAAGCCTCTTCTAAAGATGATGCACAAGAAAGACCGCAAGCAGTTTGCTGAAGACAAGCAGACTAAGGACATGGATTACTGGATTACCATGTCCTGTGGTCTGATGAGACCAAGATAAAAGTATTTGGTTCAGATGGTGTCAAGCATGTGTGGCGGCAACCAGGTGAGGAGTACAAAGACAAGTGTGTCTTGCCTACAGTCATGCATGGTGGTGGGAGTGTCATGGTCTGGCGCTGCATGAGTGCTGCCAGAACTGGGGAGCTACAGTTCATTGAGGGAACCATGAATGCCAACATGTACTGTGACATACAGAAGCAGAGCATGATCCCCTCGCTTCGGAGACTGGACCGCAGGGCAGTATTCAAACATGATAAAAACCTCAAACACATCTTCAAGATGACCACTGCCTTGCTAAAGAAACGGAGGGTAAAGGTGATGAACTGGCCATGCATGTCTCCAGACCTAAACCCTATTGAGCATCTGTGGGGCATCCTCAAATGGAAGGTGGAGGAGCGCAAGGTCTCTAACATCCACCAGCTCCGTGATGTCGTCATGGAGGAGTGGACGAGGACTCCAGTGGCAACCTGTGAAGCTCTGGTGAACTCCATGCCCAAGAGGGTTAAGGCAGTGCTGGGAAATAATGGTGGCCACACAAAATATTGACACTTTGGGCCCAATTTGGACATTTTCACTTAGGGGTGTACTCACTTTTGTTGCCAGTGGTTTAGACATTATTGGCTGTGTGTTGAGTTATTTTGAGGGGACAGCAAATTTACACTGTTATACAAGCTGTACACTCACTACTTTACATTGTAGCAAAGTGTCATTTCTTCAGTGTTGTCACATGAAAAGATAGAATAAAATATTTACAAAAATGTGAGGGGTGTACTCACTTTTGTGAGATACTGTATATTCCACTTTATCAAATGCAGGTTTAGAGTGCTGAGAATAGAAGATTATGTTTTTTACTTGAACTAATGGTTGAATCTTATTTAACCTAAATATAAAACTTAAAAATAGGTTCTGAAATATTGGATTGCAAAGGTATTATATTGTAACATCCTTTTTTTACTCAAACATTTTCCTTGTACCTGCCATGGCTGCCAATGTTGGGTTCTAGTCCCAATGATCTTCTTGTGTACATATGTATCATGAAGGGCGTATGCCAACACATAAGCTGCAGAGTACAAACTGAAAGTGTAGTGAAAGTTCTCCACATCGTAATGTGAGGGATCCAGAGAACGGAAACTATAAGACTCTCTACATGCGATATAATCTGAGATATTCACTAGAGATTCAGGCACACAAGAGAATTGTTCATCCCATGCCTTGAGTAACATGGGGTTATCAGGATATTTCTCAGGGTTCATATCAAGCAGATAATCCTTTAGTCCTGGAATATTCCCTCTGTGCAAATTGACTAGAAGAGATCCATTAAGACCAATGTAAGGCAGGTAGTTGTTGTATATCTGAAATGATCCAAACAATACAAAGGTTCTCCTTAAAGATGAATACTTGGCTACCTCTGTGACTAAACTTTTAGTAACTGAATTACTATACAGTATTACAACGTTGCAGGTTGATCGTGAGAAACTTCCATATCCTTTTTCACTGTAAGTCACGCCAGACCTGTCATCTAGAGTGACAGCAAACTCAACACAAATCTGGTTCTGTATCAGAAGAGTTCTCAGTTCTGTATTGACTCTCTGACTGTCCTCATCATATGAAGACGCAATGCCAACCCAATTCCAGCCAAAATGCTTCAATAAGAGGATGACGGCTGTAAACTGATCCCTCTCATCAGGGACAGTGCGAAAAAATGAGGGGAACTGGAACCTTTTATTGAAGACTGGATTTGATGCACCGTAGCTGATCTGTAATAATAAATCAATCAAAGAAAATTCAGATCCATCAAAGCACATCTCTGGAATCACCATTTATATATTTATCATATCCCCTCTTAAGTGTCTCCTTTCTAGAGAAAATAAGTGTAATGTTTGCAATCGTTCCTTTATAACTGAGGTCCTCCAGTCCTAGTAATGTTGCTCTTCTCTGGACTCTCTCCAGTTCCAGCACCTCCCTTCTGAGCGCTGGAGACCAGAACTGGACAGCATACTCCAGATGTTGCCAAACCAGGGTTTTGTAAAGTGGTAGAAATATAGTTCTAACTCTGGAGTAAATACACTTTTAATGCATGCTAATATTCTACTGGCATTGCTTGTTGCAGCTTGGCATTGCATGCTATTGCTGAGTCTATCATCAACCAGAACCCCCGGATCTTTTTCCATCCTAGATTCCCCCAGAGGTTCTTCCCCGAGCATTTAGCTTGCATTCATATTTTTAGCCCCCAAATGCATGACTTTACATGTTCCTACAATGAACCTCATTTGCTATGTGTTTGCCCACCCCTCTACTTTTATCCAGGTCCTCCTATAGACTTTCTATATTCTGCTGTGAAGTTATTAACATGCATTGTATCGTCTGCAAACACTGAGATTGAACTATTTATCCCAACTTCTACATCAGAGGCCTAACTAAAACCTTTAGAGCCCTATTTCAAGAAACCATTTCCATTTCCCCCCAACTCCCCCCCCCCCCCATCTGAGCCCAGGACCCTTTCCACTGATCCCAGGGTCCTTTATTCCCGTGACATGTTGCCAACACCGAATTAATTTTTTTTTTACTGACAAAGCATTAAAAATGCACTGATGGAGCACATTTTTTTTACTGCACTTCTAAATCAGTGCCCTCTCCCCACATCTCTGCCCCCCCCCAGAGTGCCCTCCCCTACATCTGTGCCCCCTTACACCAGTGTCTCAAAAGTGCTCCCTTACATCCTTCAGAGCGGCCTCTTACATCTGTGCCCCCAGAGTGCCCCCTTACATCCTCCAGAGTACCCCCTTACATCCTCCAGAGTGTGCCCTTAGTACTACTGTATTAAGGGGCACCCTGGTGGATGTAAAAGGGCACTCTGGAGTTGCTAAGACAGTATTTCCAGAGTGCCCCCTACAGAGAGCCTTGAGGAGTGAAGGCTGCCATTGATCCATGCTATGCGGACCAGCCTGTTCCTGTCATGTCAATGTTCGGAGGAGCGGAGCACACCACCTACTGCTGACCTCATGGTCGCCCTATTCCCATCCTGCTTGCTTTCTCCCTGCCACAGCCCCAGCATTCACCTGGTATGTTAATTTTACCTGTGGATTACTGGCTCCTTGTCTGTGTCACTTCTTTCAGCAGGTGCACATCTTTGCAGTGAAGGGAAGGGAGGAGGGGAGTCCAGTCTGCACACTAAACATCAGCCTGATCCCTGGGACCGGACACCACATCCTTCTCCACTCAGGTCAACCACTATTTTCCTAGCCAGGGATTGGGGCTTCCACACTGCCACTGCTGGACCCACCCCCTGTAGCTCGAGCAGTAGCAGCAGTCAGGCAGTTCCGAGCCTAGAGTACAGCCATAGCACTCTTCACCAGTCACGAACATATGGACAGGAAAAAGGTAGTTGGTTTTTACAACACAGATTGGCCCCTTTTTTGGCCTCCTAAGGCCCCCCACAGTGGCGGAACGCCAGGGCCGGTCGCAAGTGCAACCTTTGCAATCCTCGTAGTTCTGCCACTACTCATTTATGAACAAGTTAAACAGGATTGGTCACAGGACAGAGCTCTCGTGTACCCCACTTATAACTGCAGACCATTCAGAAAATACGTTATTTATCACCACCCTCTGGACTCACCAGTAACCAGTTTTCTATCTAAGTACATACTGTATACTATCGTCAACGCCAATAGACCTCAATTTGTGAATAAGGCGTTTATGGGGTACTGCGTCAATTGCTTTGGTGAAGTCTAGGTACACCACCCCAACTGGCCCTCCTTTATCCAGATTACAGCTCACTTCCTCATAGAATGTTAATAGGTTGGTCTGGCAAGAACAATGCTTTATAAATTCATGCTGATTACTGCTAATAAAACTTTTCTTGCCTGGATATGGTCCATTATCATTCCCTTTAATTGTTTACAAACTCTTCATGTTAGGCTGACTGGCCTGTAGTTTTCAGGTATGTATCTCAGCCCATTCTTGAATATTGGTATCACAATAGCTTCACTCCAGTTTGCTTGTACTATTCCAATCAGCTTTGTTTGGGCATTAATGTCCTAAAGGACCTGGCCCTATCACATTTGCTGTCCAAGATTGAACAATTGGGTAGGCATGCATGGCACTGTGACCTGTGAGTTGTTTGGCTCAACATGACCCGGTCCTTCAAGGCCTACCAGCGAGCAGCAAGATGACAGACAGAGCAGATGGTAGTTGTCTGCACCCCCTTCAAGAGATTGTCTGGTTTCTGCCTTTTGGGGCCCACAAAAAGCTGCAAGGAGCCACGGTAACAGGGGACTCCGCAAGTACTTTGGGATCGCCAAGGGGAGGGGCCTACCCGCGGGGATAAACCTTTAATTTTAAGGTACACTAGGGAGTGGTCAGACCACGGTATGTCGCTGACACCACCCGGGATTACACCCACTATTCGGCACCCCACCACACCCTGGCTAGGATTGACCACATTTTTGTCCCCACCACGGATGTTCCGGCGGCTGTCAGGGCGGTGATCAGGGACATACCGTGGTCTGACCACTCCCTAGTGTACCTTAAAATTAAAGGTTTATCCCCGCGGGTAGGCCCCTCCCCTTGGCGATTGAACGAGTCTCTTCTGAAAGATCAGGCTCACAGGACCATGATTGACAAACTGATCCAGGAATACTTCATTACTAATGATTCGCAGGACATATCTCCCTCTTCCCTTTGGGGAGCCCATAAGGCAGTGCTCAGAGGTCATCTCATACAACTTGGGGCTAAGATCCAACGGGAACGCAAACTGGACATTGTCCGCCTAGAGCAAGAATACAAACGCTTAAGCAGGGAACACAAACACCGCCCAAATTCGGCCTCCCTGCAGAAACTTGATGAGATAAAGTTGTCCCTGAACTTAGCTCTGACGGCTAGAGCCGAAAAGAGTCTACGTTGGCAGATTGCCCGCCTACTTGCTTCGCAAGACAAATCTGGACCCAGACTCGCTTCCAAACTATCACCAAAATACAGAGTAGTATCTATGCCCAAAATCAAATCTTCTTCGGGCGAGCTCACTAGCAATCCTAACAAAATGATGGCCTCATTTCACTCCTTCTATTCGGCTCTTTACACGGACCCCAATCCCGTTAAGGGGGGTGTCATAGACTCTTTTATTGGATAGCGTACCCCTCCCGCAAATCAGCGGGGATCATCTATCGAAGAACCCTTTTCAGAGCAAGAGATTCTGTTGGTGATCAAGTCTCTACGCACTAATTCCACCCCAGGCCCCGATGGCTTCACTAATTTTTACTACAAGTCCTTTGCGGATACCCTCGCCCCCCATCTAGTCAGATTCTTCAACTCCCTTAAGGGGTCCGCTCCCCTTGGTCGGTCCATGAATCGGGCATTTATATCGGTCATCCCCAAACCAGGAAAGGATCACTCGGAAGTGGGTAACTATCGGCCAATATCCTTAATTAATAATGATCTCAAGATTTTAACAAAAATTTTGGCTAACCGTCTCTCCAAATTCATTCAATCCTATATTCACAAGGATCAAGTGGGATTCATCCCAGGCCGTCAGGGACCAGACCAGATTAGGAGGGTGATCGATGTGGCTACCCTCATGAGATCGGGATGGGATGGAGCTCCTCCTCGAGAGGGCTTTCTTCTTTCGCTAGACTTGCACAAAGCCTTTGATTCCCTCTCTTGGCCCTTTCTCTTCTCCACCCTTGCTAGATGGGGCTTTGGACCATCATTTCTAGCCGTACTGCGGGCGCTGTACTCCGAACCCTCTGCACAGATTAGGCTACAGGGTCTATACTCTGAACCGTTCACAATTCACAGAGGGACCAGGCAGGGATGTCCCCTGTCCCCCCTCAAATTTGCCATAGCTCTTGAATCACTTGCCGTGGCTATTCGCCTTCACCCTGACATTCACGGTATACAATGTGGCCATACCACTCACAAATGTGCACTATTCGCGGACGACATACTTTTGTTTGTCACTTCCCCACTTATTTCGCTTCCCAACATCTTGTCCCTCCTCAACAACTTCGGCTCTGTCTCTGGACTGAGAATCAACATGAACAAATCACTAGCTTTAAACATCAACCTCCCACCCCCTTTGGTTACCCACCTCCGGGATCATTTCCCTTTCTCGTGGCATTCTGACTCGATCCCATATCTGGGAGTGCACATTGCAGCTTCCATTTCTGAGTTACGCGCGAACAATTACGCTCCATTGTATAGGAAACTCAAAGCAGATTTGACAGAATGGTCCAAATTCCGTTTGTCTTGGCTCGGCAGAATCAATGCGGTCAAAATTACCTTACTCCCAAGCTTACTGTATTACTTCCGAGCTCTCCCTATTCCAGTGGTAAAGTCCCAATTGGCTTCCCTCCAACAACACATCATAAGATTTATTTGGGGTAAGAAAGGTCATAGACTGAACAAAAGCACACTCCTCAGGTCTCGTAGGCAAGGTGGACTCGGAGTCCCAGACATATGGAAATACTACCAAGCGGCCCAATTAGCTCAATTCTCTATCATTTATGCTAAGGGAGTCAAGCCGGATTGGGTTTATATGGAGAGACAGGCAGTCCCTCTCCATACTATTGATTTTCTGCTTTGGCAACCACCTTCCTCGCGGCCTCCGATACTGGCTCCTACTCTCTCGCATTCATTTACACTCTGTGACTCAGTACACAAAACAAATACAGTTACCTCATCCTGGGGTCCCCTACAGCATATCTTCAATAATCCTGATTTCCCCCCGGGGAATGATATCAAAGCATTCAAATGGTGGACGGACAAGGGTCTCTATAGGATCGGACATTTCTTTGATGCAAAGGGCCCTTTTACATACTCACATCGCCGGAATACGCTGGGAATGCCACCTGCAGAGAGATTTCGATTTTCTCAGATCTCACATTTCCTTGCTAGGGTCAAATATAGGTCCAGGGATCCCCTATCGGTCTCTCCTTATGAACGGTGGTGCTCTAGAATACAGGGTGTCAAGGGGGAATTTCGCTTATATATGCATCCCTGATAGACACGGCTGTCAAGACTTCATATATGTTGAAATGGGAGCAGGAACTACATATAACCTGGGACCCAGCGGTATGGCACACTTGCATTGCGAGAGCCACTCGCGGACTCCACATTGTGAGTCTCATGGAAGCCAATTTAAAAGTCCTTATGCGATGGTATATGGTACCTGCTCGCTTGGCGGTGATCTTCGCCAACTCCCCCCCTGTATGTTTCGGGGGCTGCAGCCTTTTGGGCACTCAAGTTCATGTTTTCTGGGAGTCCCCAGACTCCGTAGCTTCTGGAATAAAATTTTTCGCACAGTGCAGCGAGTCACGGGGGTGCGGATAGCGCAATCTCCAACATACGCCCTCCTTTGCCATCACATTCCTCAAGTTCCTTAGAGCACTCAAGCCCTTATCTCATATATTTTTCTAGGGGCTAAACTTACCATTGCTAAACATTGGAAACAACCCACTGTTTCTTTCCTTTCCGCGAAACGCAAAATCTCCTGGATCATGACCCAGGAGAAGATGTTTAGCATTTTGGAAGACTCCACAGAAAAATTTGAATCTATATGGGAACCCTGGGCGGCATTCGTCCACATCGCGCTCTGATCTAGGTCTACAAGAACGGACTTGTTGGCGGCGGATGCTCTTTTCCTCGGTGGGTTCGGACCATTGGATCATCTTCTCTTTGGACCCCTCTCTTTCCTCCTCTGCTTTCTCACTTTTCCACCCTCTTCTCCTCCTTGCTCTTCTTTCTTTTCTTCCAGTTTACTTTTGTGTGATTTTTGCTTTCCTTCTGTTTGTTATCACAGTTTGTAAGGTCTGATTAGCGACTAATCAACTCTGTCTTTTTGGTAGTTTCGGTTCATGAATGTTTCTACTATGGATTGTACACGTTTTAGATATCTTCTACCTTACAGGAACTCTAGGGGGCTGATGTCCGTACTGGTATATCTCTGCCTCTCTCCTGCTACTTCTCCATGGGGCACAACATGTTCCCTTTTGGGGTGCCCCAGGTGAACTGGCCCATGCTCCTGTTTAGACATCACCCTGAATAACACTATTTGCCTCTATGTGTATTGTAGCGGATAACGCATTCCTCTGTTGAGCCTTTCCACAGCCTGGATTTGTCATTGTTTGGGACTACCAAAACTGTGTTTCCTTAGCTATATTGAGAGTTGATTCATCTGTAACCTTACAGTTTGCTTATTATGTGTTTGAAAGTTGTTTTATGTTATCTTTCTTGCAAATTCAATAAAACTATTGAACTAAATCTTCATATTTCCCTGAGAGATATTTCTGACAAATATTACTGTCCCATTTGAAGTAATCCAAACCATTAAGTATCTGTCTTTCAATCTCAGTGATGGTGAGTACCGTCACATATCTTCCCCCCAAAGGTAGACTAACCAGGTACCAGATCTCCAATCGGTCTTTGCCTGAGTTAGTCGGTTAACAAGTCCCAAAGAGTCAATCCATTGTGGCAGCTTCGTTGACAAAGTTCCACATTGTTTGTAAGTTTGTCTCGGCAGGGCACATGAAGCTCTCATAGCCGATCAGTCTGTGGAAGTCTGGTTTGGGCAGGCCAGACTGGGCTTCTTGGTCACGGGTGACTTCGACATAAGAGGAGCCTAGTGGGCTGAGAGAGGGGTTTTCCAACCTCTCTAAGGTAGGCTGTGTTCCACTAACCCTGTCAATGTCTGCACCCACCCAGTACCCCAAACAAATTGTCTGTAAAACAGCGTTACTCCCCCAGCCAACCTCTGCCCCTCTCATAGAACATACCCTCCACTAAGGATAAGCGTGGACTGGCCCTTCTCCTGGGAGTCCTTTCAGCCACTGGAGAGAAGACAGGGTGGCGGGGCTCACCTTGTCAGGCTGTTGGGGATCTGGGCCGACTGTCCAGCATCTCTGGGTTATAGAGGTGAAGACTGCAGTCCCATTCACTTCCACAGGAACTCCATCTTTTGTTAGGTGAGGGCAGAGTGAACTCAAATAGGTAGCCAATCTGATTTCCATTCTTGGCCACAGGAAAGGGTTGTCTTCAGTACGTGTGGGGCAGAGGTCGTTGACTCTCTGTCCAGCTGCCAGCGCTTCAGCTGGGTGTAGAAGCTTCACTTCATCAGCTTGTCGCTGGGGGGGAGGGCCGATTGTCCCAGCTTTCTGGAACTCTGTAGCTGTTGCGGGTGCTGGGCAGAGGTTGTTAGCACCCTGCCCTGTTGCCAGCACTTCTGCTGGGGACTCTACATTATCCTCTCTGGCTAACTGTTGGGGAGGGAGACCGACTTCCCTCGCTCCCAGACTGTGGATCTTTCACTGGGGAGGAGGGATGACCACCTTCTTCTCCGAAATGTGTAGCTGTCATTGGGGAGTTGTCATGGTCTTACCTTCTTGCTGTTCTACTTCGTTTGACATGTGCTGGCGGCCATCTTGGTTTCTGGGTTTCTTGTAGCCTCCCACCCTGCGGCTCCTCCTTCCCACTGGGAGGAGCTGGATGCCTAGCTCATATATATAGGAGGTCTGTGGCTTCAGTTCCCTGCTTGGTCCTCCTGTGTTCACATGCTTCTAAGACTGCTGCTGCTTCTGGTTCCTGTTCCTGGCTTCGTCTGACTACCCTGCTGGTTCCTGATCCTGGCTTCATCTGACTACCCTGCTGGTTCCTGATCCTGGCTTCGTCTGACTACCCTACTGGTTCCTGATCCCGGCTTCGTCTGACTACCCTTCTGGTTCCTGATCCCTGGCTTCGCAAAGACTCTGCATCGGTTTCGCCATCCGTTTGGACTTTTGCTTTATAGCTTGTTTTTCAATAAAGCTTTCTTATTTTCACTTATCTGTTGTTGTATGTCTGGTTCATGGTTCCGTGACATTAGGACCAAGCCATGAATTCTGATGGTACAGGGCCATCCTCGCTACCCACGCTGGTTGCCAGACTTGATCAGCAGGATCACCTGTTGGGTCGGTTCGCCGTGGCGTTGCAAACCCTGCTTGAACGCACGGTACCACAGGTCATGAATTCTGACGGTACAGGGCCATCCTCACTACCCACGCTGGTTGCCAGACTTGATCAGCAGGATCACCTGTTGGGTCAGTTCGCCGTGGCGTTGCAAACCTTGCTTGAACGCACGGCTCATTTCGCTCCCGTTGCCGATGGGTCGGTTCTCGCTCCTGGGCCCGCTCCTACTGTCGCTCCGGTTGTTGCGCCAGAGTCTACCCCGACACCTGTTGTTGCGCCTGCGGTGTTTCGGGGTATGTCCGGTTCTGCCCTCCTTCCGCAGCGCTTTGGGGGAGAGCCAACTCAGTGCCGAGGTTTCCTTAACCAGGTGGGCATTTATTTCGAGTTGCTGCCATTGCCTTTCCTACTGAGAGATCAAAGGTGGGCTTCTTAATCTCTCTGCTCTCGGACAAGGCCTTGGCTTGGGCCAGCCCTTTATGGGAGAACAACAATCCGGTGGTTGCCGAGTTTTCCGGTTTTGTTGCTTCTCTTCGGAAGGTATTCGATGTGCCGGCTCGTGCTGCCTCTGCTGCGAAGCTCCTTATGTCCATCAGACAGGGTTCACGATCCGTAGCTGAATACGCCATTGAGTTTCGTACCCTGGCAGCAGAGGTGGGCTGGAATAATGAGGCTCTGGTCGCTGCTTTCTCTCATGGTCTCTCGGATGCCTTGAAGGATGAGGTTGCAGCTAAGGACCTACCAGTGGAGCTCGAGTCTCTTATTTCTTTCCTGATTTTGATTGACACCAGACTCAGGGAGAGACCTTCCTTTAAGGAGAGTCTGCTGAGGCCTCCTAACAGATTGGCGCCTGCTGTCCCACCCGTGCCTCCCTCTCCTCCCACGCCTCCTGGGGATGACTTGTCTGGGGGTGAACCCATGCAGCTGGGGTTTGCTCGCCTGTCCGAGGGGGAGAGGGTACTCCGGAGACGCGAGGGCCGATGCATGTACTGTGGTCTCGGTGGGCATTTTCGGTTGGCATGTCCGAACCGTCCGGGAAACGCTCGCACCTGAGATCCTGTCGGGGGCAGATCTTGGGTGGAGTCTCCTCGTCCCCGGTTTCCCGTGTTGACAAACCACTGATCACTGTTGTCCTCTCCTGGGTCGGGGGCTCGGTGACGACCCAGGCGTTGGTGGACTCTGGTGCTGGTGGTTTGTTCATTGATAGTGTGTTCGCTGCCGCCAATTCCATTCCTCTGCAGGCTCGAGGTTCTCCTCTGGCTCTTGAGGCGATAGACGGCAGACCCCTTCTGCCGCCACACGTGACTCATGAGACCCTTCCAGTGGGGTTAGCCATTGGTGCCGTCCACAGAGAGTCGGTCTGCTTCCAGGCTATTTAGTCTCCATACTACTCTGTGGTCTTGGGGTACCCCTGGCTCCAGAAGCATAATCCGATTTTCGATTGGAGATCGGCCGAGATCCTCTCGTGGTCACCGCAGTGTGGGGCTAGTTGCATCCATGGGCCTGTCAAGTTGCTGTGTACTTCCGCGGACTCTCTGTTGCCTCCTGAATACGAGGAGTACCGGGATGTATTCGATAAGGTGCGCGCGGTTGCCCTACCTCCGCACCGCCCATACGATTGTGCCATCGAGTTACAATCTGGCGCCGTTCCTCCTCGTGGGAAAGTCTATCCACTGTCGGTAGCGGAGAATGAGGCCATGGAGGAGTACGTGAGGGAGGCGCTTTCACGCGGACACATTCGCAAATCCTCGTCCCCGGCAGGGGCTGGATTTTTCTTTGTGAAAAAGAAGGGCGGTGAGTTGAGGCCTTGCATCGATTACAGGGGTCTCAATCGCATCACGATCAAGAACGCTTACCCGATACCCTTGATTTCCGAGCTGTTCGATCGCCTTAAAGGGGCCACGGTCTTTACCAAACTCGACTTGAGGGCGGCATATAACCTCGTAAGGATCAAGGCGGGCGATGAGTGGAAGACCGCGTTTAACACCAGGACCGGTCATTATGAATCCTTGGTTATGCCCTTCGGGCTGTGCAATGCGCCCGCAGTCTTTCAGGAATTCATCAACGATGTTTTCCATGACCTGTTGCAGCAGTGTGTGGTGGTCTATTTGGATGACATCTTGGTATATTCTGAGTCCATGGAGACCCACATTCTGGATGTCAAACGAGTGTTGCAACGGTTACGAGAGAACAAGCTGTTCGGTAAGCTTGAGAAATGCGAATTTCACCGATCCCAGGTAACCTTCTTAGGTTACATCATTTCCGCTGAGGGGTTCTCCATGGATCCTGAGAAGGTTTCGGCTGTCTTACAGTGGCCCCAGCCCAGTGGTCTTCGCTCCCTGCAGCGCTTTTTGGGCTTCGCCAATTATTATCGGAAGTTCATCAGGGACTTTTCCATGCTAGCCAAGCCTCTCACGGATCTGACCAGGAAGGGCAGTAATTCCCAGGTCTGGCCGCCCGAGGCCATCCGAGCTTTTGAGGCTCTAAAGTCCGCCTTTGTGTCGGCTCCGATTCTGTCGCATCCCAACCCTGGGTTGCCCTTTGTCCTCGAGGTGGACGCGTCTGAGACGGGAGTAGGCGCCCTTCTGTCTCAGCGTAGAACACCAGAGGGTCCTCTGCTTCCTTGTGGGTTTTACTCCCGGAAACTGTCTTCCGCGGAATGCAACTACCAGATTGGTGACAGGGAGTTATTGGCCATCGTGCAGGCTCTTAAAGAATGGAGGCACTTGCTCGAGGGTTCGGTGGTTCCGGTCCTCATCCTGACGGACCACAAGAATCTGACCTACCTCTCTGAGGCCAAGAGATTGACACCACGTCAGGCCAGATGGGCTCTGTTCTTGTCACGTTTTAATTACGTGGTCTCCTACCTACCCGGTTCCAAGAACATCAGGGCGGATGCCTTATCACGGCAGTACTCCGACCTGTCCAGGGAGGAGTCGATTCCGACTTCGGTCATACCTCCGAATCAGATCCTGGCCGCCATTCGCATCAGCCTGACTTCTCCTCTGGGTGAGCAGATTTTGGCGGCTCAATCTGGTGCTCCCTCTGGGAGACCCAACGGCAGATGTTATGTGCCTGAGGAGTTGCGCACTCGGTTGTTGCGAACCTACCATAACTCCAAGACCGCGGGGCATCCTGGAAAGAATCAGCTGTCCTGGGCTGTTTCACGTCTGTTCTGGTGGCCTTCCCTACGTTCCGACATCGCCGCATATGTAGCGGCATGCTCCGTTTGTGCCCAGAGTAAGTCCCCTCGGCACCTTCCGTTGGGCCTTCTGCAACCCTTAGCCACCGGGGAGCGCCCATGGTCACACCTGGGGATGGATTTCATTGTGGACCTCCCTGCATCCCGAGGCCATACGGTCATTCTCATGATTGTGGATCGGTTTTCCAAAATGTGCCACTGTGTTCCTCTCAAGAAGTTACCCTCTGCACAGAAGTTGGCCACGATTTTTGCCAGGGAGGTCTTCCGGTTGCACGGTTTGCCCAAGGAGATTGTGTCGGATCGGGGGAGTCAGTTTGTGTCCAGGTTCTGGCACGCCTTTTGCTCCCAGTTGGGGATTCATCTCTCCTTCTCCTCGGCCTACCACCCTCAGTCCAATGGGGCCGCAGAACGATCCAATCAGGCCTTGGAGCAATTCCTTCGTTGCTATGTCTCCGATCACCAAGACAATTGGGTTGACCTCCTGCCTTGGGCTGAGTTTGCCAGGAACACGGCGGTGAACTCTTCCTCTGGGACGTCTCCCTTCATGGCCAACTATGGGTTCCAACCTGCCGTGTTACCGGAGGTATTTTCTCCCCAGGATATTCCGGCTGTGGAGGATCACCTTTCCGTCCTACGTGCTTCTTGGGTACAGATCCAGAAGTCCCTTGAGGTCTCTGCGCAGCGCCAGAGACTCCAGGCTGATCGCAGACGAGCGCCTGCTCCTTCCTACCAGGCCGGAGACCGTGTATGGTTGTCCACCCGCAACCTCAACCTTCGAGTGCCCACTCCCAAGCTGGCGCCTCGCTTTGTTGGTCCCTTCCGAGTGCTTCGCAGGGTAAACCCGGTAGCCTATGCCCTTGCGCTTCCTCCTGGCATGCGGATCTCCAACGTGTTTCATGTCTCCCTGTTGAAGCCACTGGTGTGTAATCGTTTCACTTCCTCGGTTCCCCGGCCTCGTCCGGTCCAAGTGGGCAATCGTGAGGAGTATGAGGTGAGCAATATCCTGGACTCACGCCTGGTCCGCGGTCGGGTGCAGTTTTTGGTTCATTGGCGTGGTTATGGTCCAGAGGAGCGTTCCTGGGTTCCCTCCGCAGATGTCCATGCTCCTGCCTTGCTCCGAGCCTTCCACGCACGCTTCCCTCAGAAACCGTTCTTTACTCCGCGGAGGAGGGGCCCTTGAGGGGGAGGTACTGTCATGGTCTTACCTTCTTGCTGTTCTCCTTCGTTTGACATGTGCTGGCGGCCATCTTGGTTTCTGGGTTTCTTGTAGCCTCCCACCCTGCGGCTCCTCCTTCCCACTGGGAGGAGCTGGATGCCTAGCTCATATATATAGGAGGTCTGTGGCTTCAGTTCCCTGCTTGGTCCTCCTGTGTTCACATGCTTCTAAGACTGCTGCTGCTTCTGGTTCCTGTTCCTGGCTTCGTCTGACTACCCTGCTGGTTCCTGATCCTGGCTTCGTCTGACTACCCTGCTGGTTCCTGATCCTGGCTTCGTCTGACTACCCTGCTGGTTCCTGATCCCGGCTTCGTCTGACTATCCTTCTGGTTCCTGATCCCTGGCTTTGCAAAGACTCTGCATCGGTTTCGCCATCCGTTTGGACTTTTGCTTTATAGCTTGTTTTTCAATAAAGCTTTCTTATTTTCACTTATCTGTTGTTGTACGTCTGGTTCATGGTTCCGTGACAGGAGTGACCATTTCCTCTGCTCTGACTGACTGTTTGGAAGGGAGGACGACAATCTCCTCTCTCTTCTCCCCCTGGATCCTGACCTGCAGCTGGGGAGTGATCACCACCTTCTCGCCCTGGGCCTCTGGAACTGCCACAGGTGTGGGGCAGAGGTCTTGGACCCTCTGTCTAGTTGTCAGCACTTCTGCTTGGGACGTTTCTTGTAACTCCACAGATGCTGCTGGCAGGAAATCCCATGTCCCTGTCAGTGGTGTAGCAGAAAGGGTCAGCTGCCTCTTCTCTCAGGGAGGCTGAAGCTGTGGTTGCTGTTAGGCTGCGCTCAGGGATGTTAGTCCCTAATGCCCGCTGTTCCGCAGGGAAGTAAACTGAAAAGTCAATGGCCTTGCACACATCTTCTTGGGTCACCAATTGTTGCAGGCAGAGGTCAGCAGTGCTATTCCTGGATGCCCGCTCTTCTGCTGTAGGCTCACTGGGATGTTCCTCCTCAGCAGAAAAAATCTATTAAATTCACAGCCTCTGGGATTGCTGAAAGTCCAGGGCATAGGCTGGTGGCTCTCAGGCACAGTGCCAACACTTTGGCAATTGGCAGGTGACTTATCATGCATATCATCTCCCGATGGAAAGTCCACTAAATCTGTGATTCGTGGTTGGAGAATGAAGATGGCTTCCTCTTCTCCCATAACTTTATCCAGTGGTTAGACAGATGCATTCCTCCATCCAAGTGCAGAAACAGGGTTGTCAAGGTGAGTCAGAACTTGCTGCATCTGCCATAAGACTTCCGCATCCAAACCGTGGGTGTAGGTGAGCAAAGCACACTATTACTGTGCCACATTGTCAATTCTTCAGTTAGGATTTCTTCACAGTCAGCTGGTACTTCTGGATATTCCCAGGAAAGGGGAGCCCAGGCCCGGTGCTGAGCAGAGTCTAGCAGCCATCTGCAGGCGATCTCCAGCTCCCATTTCTGATTGGCTAAAAATTCCAAATCTTCTAGTGCACTTCCAAGACATTCAGCATCTGTTCTCTGTATTACAAGAATTTCTCCAAACACCACGCCAAATTGCTCCTAAAGTTGGGGTCCTCAGACAGCGTCTCTAATAACAGCCCCAGGCCACCGTAGAAAAAACCTTCCGTTGGGCTGTCGTCTGCTGTCCATGGGCACACTTGGGTTACATACCAGCGGAGGGCTCTATAGCTCTTGTTCAACCGCATCTCTGCCTGCTTAGCTCAGCTTTCCATTCCTTGTGTGGTTGTCTCCCCAAAAACACCCTTCGAACTTCGTATAGCGACCAGTACCTTTCTTGGAAGGAGGGGAGGATTTTTCCCTGATGTCGCTGCTCACGGGCTAGCGCTTCTTCCAAGCAGATTGAATCATGCCATCCTAGCAGGACCTTCTCTGACACTGGTCCCCTGTGTTGTATCCGCATATCTCGCAACCTCCTTCCGAATTCCTCTTCCATGGTGGCTGATATCTGTACCTCTCCTCTTCTGCTCCCCGGACCTTGGATCCCGATGGAGGTTTGGATGTCTCAGACTGCAGGAAACATCATCCCACTGCTTGCCCCCAATGTAACGGAACCACTGACCCACACTGTGTTTGTGGTCTTCCATCAGTATACGGCTTCCTTGCAGTCATGAACATACAGTATATACCAGATTTTCCCAGCCGCCCTCATACAAAGCTAGCCAACAACTTAGCTTGTACTGGAATCACTCTTTATTGAACAGTCACACAGAATTTAGATACAGCATGGACCTCCCCCTCATGATAAAATTACCACACACAGGTCAGGGGTTGCCTGATTACATTATCATATGCAGATGAAATTGTATACAGAAACAGAATTAACCCGAACAAATTATCCAGCCATGTGGACAGAACAATATGGACTTATTAACATTTAACAATAGGGCAGGCAGACTTAACACAATCCACATCCCACCTCAATAGATAGACGATAGGACAAGACTGCAAAGGACAGTCTGTCCATCTCCTACATTGAAGTACATGGAATGCACATCTAAGTATTGCTATGATTATTTAGGAGTCAGACTTCATGGCAACAGGCTATAGGTCCCACTGTGTAAAGTGAGATTAAATCTTCATATTTCCCTGAGAGATATTGCTGACAGATATTACTGTCCCACTTGAAGCAATCCAAACCATTAAGTATCTGTCTTTCCCTCCCAGTGACGGTGAGTACTGTCACAATACCCATATATATACCCTAATAACTGCCATACCAGTACCCTGATCACTGCCATATCCCATACCAGCATCCTAATCACCACGATATCCCATACCAGCACCCTGATTATTGCTATACCCCATACCAGCATCCTGATTACCGCCATACATCATACCAGCATCCTAATTATCCTAATACTCCATAACATTGTCATGATCACCACCATACACTATACCAGCATCCTGATTACCGCCATACCCCATACCAGCAGCGTGATCACTGCCATACCCCATACCAGCATCCTGATCACCGTCATGTGCCATAGCAGTGTACTGATTACCACCGTATACCATGCCAGCCTTCTGATCACCGCCACACTTCATACCGACATCCTTATCACTGCCATACCTCATAAAAACATCCTGATCACCTCCGTACCTCATACCAGCATCTCAATCACTGCCATACTCAATACCAGCACCCTGATTACCACCACACAGCATACCAGCATCCTGATAACTGCCATACTCCATGCCAGCATCCTGATTACTGCCATACCCAATACCAGTACCATGATTACCGCCATACACCATACCAGCATCCTGATCGCCGTCATATGCCATACCAGCATCCTGATCACTTTCATACACCATACCAGCATCCTGTTTACTGCCATTCCATCATCCTGATCACTGTTATATGCCATACCAGCATCCTGATCACCACTATACCCCATGCCAGCGTCCTGATCACAACCATACTTCACACCAGCATCCTTATCACCGCCATACCTCATACCAGCATCCTGATTACTGCAATACCCCATACCAGCATCTTGATCACCCCCATACCCCATATTGGCATTCTGATTTCTATGCCCTTTGTTTGACCATCCTTTGCCTAACAGCCTTAATAATTGAGAGATTGGATTTTCAAGATTCACCCTTTATTAACCTCATTGGGGATACAAATAAAGTTTGTAGTTTGTAAAAGAATGGTCTTTAAAAAAAGGCCAAATACAGCGCTTGCTCGCTGGATAACTAGTTTTATGGCATCATCAAATGCCAATCTTTAAAATAAATCTAAATATATTATATGAATGGAGATTCCCAATATTAGTTAGATCTATATTAAAAAATGCATAAATGACTTGATATATGACATATAAATATAAGATCCACAATAAAAGAACAATAAAAGGTGAAGAGTGATTTTGTGCTCACATTATAGTCCTTTGTGCATGAGTGAATGTGACATAAAATTCAGGTAGAAATATCAAACAATAAATAATTTTGCAAATTCAATAATAAAAAACAGTCCAGTATTAAGCGCTGACTTTGTGCTCAAGATAATGTCCTTAGTGAGAGTGATTCTTCACAATTGGAAGGTGCAAGTGCTGTGACTTGATTGGCTATAGTGTTGATTCCTTGTCCAGAGTGAATGAATGAATTGGGTCACTTACCAGATGTAGTGGGTCTTATATGTCGTATGACATTAAGACCATTCAAGCTTTAGTGGCCTCCTGGGCCAAAAGGTTCCCCTTTAAGCGGTCCTGTGGACTGGTAAAGGCTCCTCCGGACTCCGGGGTGTAACAACCCAGTATGATAGGGAAGGAGAGAAAAGAAAGATCCAAATAGCACAATAAAGTCAAATATAGAGTTTATTGCCCATACATGGGGTTCCGAACAATGAAAGTAAAGTAAAACACTTTCCCTGGTGGTCAGCGGTGCGGGCTGCACGTCCCCCTCGCGGAATCAACGGGCTTATTTACAGCTTGCGTTCCACCAAGGGTAGCGTAATGACGATATGCGGTCCAAACTGACGCGTTTCATCACATCCGGTGACGTCTTCAGAGTTTGGACTGCATAGCATAGTGCGCCTTAATATAGTGGGAGCTCCGCCCCTATCTCCGCCCGTAATACTACGCAGCCAGAAGGAAGAGGGGAACGAAGGTGTCCCCATGCTACAGAATGAATAATAAATGGCCGGTCCGCCCTCTCTTTTCCCATTTAAGCTCTAGGTTATTCTCGGGTGGATTTGCAGCCGCACTTCATAACTTAAAACTTATATGCAAAACTCCATAGTATATAAAAAAATCACGGGATTTCACAATTACATTGCCATACATAAAGAATCAAAGTTAAAAATATATGTGATATCATTCAAACAATAAATGTGACATAATGCATATATAATTATTGGTTTAAAATACATGGAATAATTATAAGTAGCAGATGTGCCAACATGAGTGGCAATAAAGCCTGCATGTATATATAATTATTTTATATGATAGTGCATTAAATTAAATTATTTATATAACGTGAATCATAAATTGTGGATAACCAAAATTAATTTATTATATAACGTGCATAAATTTATATTTATAATAAATATATAAATTCTTAAAATTAGTGAATTATTTGGGTTATGATTTGAGGTGCCATAAGGTGAAAACATTTAAATAATAAAAAATATAACTATATATATATATAAATATACGGCAATTAAAATTAATTGTGTTTTATAAAAATGTATTAAATATTTAGACGGAGAGTTCTAATAACAGTATAAAAATATGATATATATGATTTTATGTATATGAGACCATCAATGTTTTATATAAAATCATGACATTTATAAAAAAAAATTTTTTTTAATATATCTGTAATAGTAAAAATTATAGAATTTATAAAAAGATTTTGCAGGAAGTGGATATTAAATTTTGATTATATTTATGGGTTTGATATGAAACAGTTAATGTCCATATCAATATTCATTCCTTTTCGGATACAAAGTGGACAATTGGTAAATCCATTTTGTTTCGTTTTGTGAGACCGCAATCCTCATGTTTTTCCCCCTCCAGTGGGGTTCAATCCTATCTATTCCACAAAATGTGAGTAATGTGGGGTCTCTGTTATGTTTTAGCCGAAAGTGGTTGGAAACATTATGATATCTGAAACCTTTTTTGATGTTGTCTATATGCTCCCCAATACGAGTTTTCAAATGCCTCGTGGTACGTCCCACATATTGTAATTTGCAAGGGCAACTCAGCAGATAGGTGACATGTGTGCTCTGACAGGTTATTAGATTCTTAATTTTGTAAGTTTTGTTGGTAACATTAGATTTGAATTCAAGTGTTCTTTTTTTCCGTTTTTTTACCGTTTTACAGGCTTTACACCTCCCACAAGTGTAAAAACCTTTAATGTCAAGAAAAGTAAAGAGTTTTTTTAGGGGTTTTGGTACATTTTTAGCTAGTCTATCCCTCAGGTTTGGACCTCTCCTATATATAAACTTAGGTCGTTCCGGTAGAATATCCTTTAATTGTTCATCTCTTTGGAGTAGATGCCAGTGTTTCTGTATTATCTGTTCAATTTCCCGATGTCGTATGTTGTAATTTGTGATGAAGGACAATACATAATCTTTGTTCTGTTTTGCTTTATCTTCTAGTAGTTTTCCTCTATCCATCTGGTCAACCTCTTTTTTCACTTTTTCCAGTTCATGTTGTTTGTATCCCTTTTCTTTGAATTTTGGCATCATAGGCCGCTCCAGCAGACGTCCTCTGACGAAACGCGTAGGGCGGGTGCATTGCCTCATAGCGTCACTTCCAGTTTCGGACCTTGCAGCCGTGGAACGCGGAAGCTTCCCGGCTTGGCTCAACACTGATCCGGGGCAGCTTCACCGTGAGTTTATACTATCTTTGTACTGGCATTTCTACTATATGTTACTTCATGGGGCTCCCCTCTCTCTGTCTTATGTGAGATCGCCAGCATGTGCCTTGCTGGATTGTGGAGAGGAACCCTGGGATTTACTTCAGCTGGACCATTCCATTCAACAGGTTGTATACGCTACACCTAGTGGTCTCTTAGGTGATTGCAGCACCTAACCTTTGTGGGATATATCACTCTTGGAATTATTTCCCCACTTTTACCACTTCACCACCAGGAATTTCTTTCATAACCATCAATACATTTGTACCATTTATTATTAATTTGACCAATTAATTTGCACTGTATTATTTTAATATTGGAATAAATTCACTATTGCATAGAATTTGTTTATTTGTTGCACTTTTTGGATAAATTTCATCACACACTAACAGATCAAATCGGTTGCTTTGGATTGACACAACAGTGTCTTATTTTGTCTTTTGGTATTTATAATTTATAATTTATAATTTGTGGGTGTCACCCCCCCCTCAATATATGAGGTTTTTGCACATGACTGCACTCTAATTAGCACTCGATCACCTTTAGGTAGCGCCGTCTCAACCCCCTTGCACATTCACCCTATTCTTAACCCTTCGGGGTTTGGTTGTTGGCTGCTCACACCTACTATTCTATTCACTGTTCACTTCATACTCCATAGCGCTGGTCACCTTTGTCTTTTACTTATTAACTGTTTCATATCAAACCCATAAATATAATTAAAATTTAATATCCACTTCCTGCAAAATCTTTTTATAAATTTTATAATTTTTACTATTACAGATATATTAAAAACATTTTTTTTTATAAATGTCATGATTTTATATAAAACATTGATGGTCTCATATACATAAAATCATATATATCATATTTTTATACTGTTATTAGAACTCTCCGTCTAAATATTTAATACATTTTTATAAAACACAATTAATTTTAATTGCCATATATTTATATACATATATAGTTATATTTTTTATTATTTTTTCACCTTATGACACCACAAATCATAACCCAAATAATTCACTAATTTTAAGAATTTATATATTTATTATAAATATAAATTCATGCACGTTATATAATAAATTAATTTTGGTTATCCACAATTTATGATTCACGTTATATAAATAATTTAATTTAATGCACTATCATATAAAATAATTATATATACATGCAGGCTTTATTGCCACTCATGTTGGCACATCTGCTACTTATAATTATTCCATGTATTTTAAACCAATAATTATATATGCACTATGTCACATTTATTGTTTGAATGATATCACATATATTTTTAACTTTGATTCTTTATGTATGGCAATGTAATTGTGAAATCCCGTGATTTTTTAATATACGACGGAGTTTTGCATATAAGTTTTAAGTTATGAAGTGCGGCTGCAAATCCACCCGAGAATAACCTAGAGCTTAAATGGGAAAAGAGAGGGCGGACCGGCCATTTATTATTCATTCTGTAGCATGGGGATACCTTCGTTCCCCTCTTCCTTCCGGCTGCGTAGTATTACGGGCAGAGTTAGGGGCGGAGCTCCCACTATATTAAGGCGCACTATGCTATGCAGTCCAAACTCTGAAGACGTCACCAAATGTGACGAAACGCATCAGTTTGGACCCCATAGCGTCATTACGCTATCCTCGGTGGAACGCAAGCCGGAAATAAGCCCGTTGATTCCGCAAGGAGGACGCGCAGCCCGCACCGCTGACCACCAGGGAAAGTGTTTTACTTTACTTTCATTGTTCGGAACCCCATGTATGGGCAATAAACTCTATATTTGACTTTATTACGCTATTTGGAGCTTTCTTTGCTCTCCTTCCCCATCATACTGGGTTGTTACACCCCGGAGTCCAGAGGAGCCTTTACCAGTCCACAGGACCGCTTAAAGGGGAACCTTTTGGCCCAGGAGGCCACTAAAGCTCGAATGGTCTTAATGTCATACGACATATAAGACCCACTACATCTGGTAAGTGACCCAATTCATTCATTCACTCGGGACAAGGAATCAACACTATAGCCAATCAAGTCACAGCACTTGCACCTTCCAATTGTGAAGAATCACTCTCACTAAGGACATTATCTTGAGCACAAAGTCACCACTTAATACTGGACTGTTTTTTATTATTGAATTTTTAATACAATAACGTATACTGCTGATTGCAAAATTATTTATTGTTTGATATTTCTACCTGAATTTTATGTCACATTCACTCATGCACAAAGGACTATAATGTGAGCACAAAATCACTCTTCACTTTTTATTGTTCTTTTATTGTGGATCTTATATTTATATGTCATATATCAAGTCATTTATGCATTTTTTAATATAGATCTAACTAATATTGGGAATCTCTATACATATAATATATTTAAATTTATTTTAAAGATCGGCATTTGATGATGCCATCAAACTAGTTATCCAGCGAGCAAGCGCTGTATTTGGCCTTTTTTTAAAGACCATTCTTTTACACTACATCTTTTATTGTACAGCAGGTGCTTTACCTCCATTTGTATCTCTAATTTATCAGATTCCTTTATTTATTTATATATCCACCTTAAACCCTATCTTTGGCGCGTGGTATATACTTTGTATATTCTTTTCACAAAGTTCGTAGTTTGTGGATTTTGGCCATGTACACCCAACAATCTCATGAATACAAGCAGATTGGCTCATCACTAGTAAAAATAGTTCTCAACCCTGTGTAAGTTCCAACTAGAGTGGCTTAGAACTTACACAGGATTTCCTCTTTTCATTCCTGAAGGTTGAATGGTGTGACAGGAGAGGTAAATTAGTATGTAAAGCTAGGGTTGGGGCAATGTACAGGTTTTCTTAAATGTCTAGCTAATATACTGTAAATTAGAAAAGTACAGTGCAAACTTTTAGATAATTTGATCCACATAATAAAATGGGCATTATTCACATTACCTGAGGGTAATGATAGACCCCAGTCACTGCTGATGATGCCATAGATGAGGAAGTGGTCCTTGGACCTATGAAACCGATCACATTGCTATTCTTATTACAATTATAGTTTGGAATCGGATTCCCAGATCCGGATAATACATCAATAACACATCGTACAGCTTCATATTCCAAAGTACATGTATCATAAACCTGGAATCCCAACGTGGTGTTCGGCAACAGGTCTGTTCTGTTGTTAACTTCTTCTATGAAAAACATAAAAACCAGAAGATGTCTCAGATACCTGTGAGGATATCTGAAGAGAGACATATCATGTTGATTTGTATGTACCAAAATGTCTTCAATATTCTGTACTGGAAGGATTGTGGAAACAAAGTTAACCTCCCTAGCGGTATTCCCGAGTGTAGCTTGGGGTTAATTTTCAGTACCAAAAGTGGTAACCCCGAGCCACACTCAGGATTACCTCAGAATGATACTCACCTTCCCCTGTGATCCCCCGCCATCCTCCCCGTTGTCCTCCCCTTGGCCCTCACACTCTCTCCCGCTCTGTGCTCGGCAGATGCCGGCACTTGTCTTCCGGTTCCCTTCCCTGCGACCGTTGCGACGCAGGGGGGTGGAACTGGGAGCAAATTCAAAAATGTAAATACACCAAATGAGATGATAGAAAGCTGTGATCCTAATGGATTACACTGGATCATCCCATTTCACCACAGGATTTCACCTGGTGACTTTTCCAGTGCCCTGCCTGTGCTTTTCCAGTTCTTTGTGCCTGGAAAATAGAGAACGACCATGGCATCCAAAAAGCGTTCTTTTTGCGCAAATGCGCTTTTATACGAACTGGAAAACAGCGACAGTGAAACGCAGTTACTTGAAGAACTGAGCGATAGCGATTTGTGGGAATTTTTGTTATCAGGTACGGAAAGTGAGGACAGCGATGATTCTGATGTCTCTTTCTGGCACATAGGTGTGGAATTTAGGAAGTATATCAAATGATTCTTCAGAATTTCCAATGGAGCGATGTGCCAGAAAGAGACATCAGAATCATCGCTGTCCTCACTTTCCGTACCTGATGACGAATTTTCCCACGAATCACTATCGCTCAGTTCTTCAAGTAGCTCTGTTTCGCTGTCGCTGTTTTCCAGTTCGTCTAAAAGCACTTTTGCGCAAAAATAACGCTTTTTAGATGCCATGGTCGTTCTCTATTTTCCAGGCACAAAGAACTGGAAAAGCACAGGCAGGACACTGGAAAAGTCACCAGGTGAAATCCTGTGGTGAAATGGCATGATACAGTGTAATCTGTTAGGATCACAGCTTTGTATCATCTCATTTGGAGTATTTATGTTTTTGAAACTGCTGCCGGTTCCACCCCCCCTGTGGACGTCCAACGTTCGCAGGGAAGGGAACCGAAAGACAGGTGGCAGCTTCGGCCGAGCAAACAGCGGGAGGACAGAGGGGAAGGACGGCGGGGGAGGACGCGGTGGATCGCAGGGGAAGGTGAGTTTTAAAATGTAAAACAACAGATTTCCATGCAAAACAATGTAACGATTTTAGCACAGAAATCCGGACATAATCAGACCGCCAGGGAGGTTAACAGAGTACAAGTAGCTGATGATTCCTAACTAGGGTTGAGTGAACACGGACTGTATTATTTGTGTTCGTACCGAATAATTGGATTTTTGTTACCTGAACACGGACCCGAAAACTTTACTGTATGTTCGGGTAAAAATCCGTGTTCGGTCATTTTATTTCCGGGTTTTGTATGTATTGGCGCGCTTTTCATGGCGGGCTTTCAACAGCCAATCAACAAGCATTTAACTGGTGTGCCTTAAGCCATCCCAGCCATGCCTACAAATGTATTAGTAGCTGTGATTGGCCATCTGAAGCATGTGACCAAGTCTTTATAAGTTCGAGATGGAGCGCTGCTGCGTCATTATGCTGTAGTTCAGGGACAGAGCACACATCATACGTGCTGGCTGCTGATTAGGGACAGACAGGCAAAAATTATTTGTGTCCGAATAGAATTGAGGGACAGGTCGGAGTGTTTTAGGCAGGGCGAGATATAGGCCTTTTAGGGCGAGGCTGCTGATTTTTAGGGTCAGTGTTCTACAATCGATTTTGCTGTGTGGGGGGGGGGGGGGTTTGCAGTGACCGATCTTATCAATCCTTTTAGGGAGAGGCTGGAGATAGGCAGGTGTCAGTGGTCCACATCGATTTTGCTGTGTGTGGGGTGCAGTGAACACAATCTTTTTTGCCCACTGAGGAGAAGGGAGAAAAGTCTTTTTCTATCAGTCACTGTGTGCATTGTTTTTCCTTCAGTGCTGCTGTGCTGACTGTGATAATACACTGCTGTGTTCACACATGTGCTATTATTGAGTGATTTCAAAAGTTATACACTTTTTTCTATTCCACTATTCAATATACACCCTTGGGTTAAAAAAATTAAATTGTGGCATAGTCTGTACTAATCTAGTTAAAAATTACAAACTTAAAAGGGGAATTTTTTTTTTCCCTCCATAGCCTGCAGCAGAACTGACTGATATAAGACACTGCTGTTCACATGTGCTATTGATAAATCACCAATTTTATATCATATTTTCTATTCCGCTATTCAATCAAAACCTTTGGGTATAAACAATTAAATTGCGGGATAGTCTGTGTCGGTACGTGTGAGATACACCTTTCCAATTTTTGGGGTGCATCTCATACTGCCGAGGATTTGAGGGTGCTGCCTGTTCCAAACTCCTCCTACTCCTCATCCTGCCTTTGGGGGTACAAAAAATAGTAATTTGGGCCTAGTCTGGGTCTCTACGTGTGAGATACATACACCTTTTGATATCATATTTTCTATTCCGCTATTCAATCAAAACCTTTGGGTATAAACAATTAAATTGCGGGATAGTCTGTGTCGGTACGTGTGAGATACACCTTTCCAATTTTTGGGGTGCATCTCATACTGCCGAGGATTTGAGGGTGCTGCCTGTTCCGAACTCCTCCTACTCCTCATCCTGCCTTTGGGGGTACAAAAAATAGTAATTTGGGCCTAGTCTGGGTCTCTACGTGTGAGATACATACACCTTTTGGTATCATATTTTCTATTCCGCTATTCAATCAAAACCTTTGGGTATAAACAATTAAATTGTGGGATAGTCTGTGTCGGTACGTGTGAGATACACCTTTCCAATTTTTGGGGCGCATCTCATACTGCTGAGGATTTGAGGGTGCTGCCTGTTCCGAACTCCTCCTACTCCTCATCCTGCCTTTGGGGGTACAAAAAAATAGTAATTTGGGCCTAGTCTGGGTCTGTACGTGTGAGATACATACACCTTTTGATATCATATTTTCTATTCCGCTATTCAATCAAAACCTTTGGGTATAAACAATTAAATTGCGGGATAGTCTGTGTCGGTACGTGTGAGATACACCTTTCCAATTTTTGGGGCGCATCTCATACTGCCGAGGATTTGAGGGTGCTGCCTGTTCCGAACTCCTCCTACTCCTCATCCTGCCTTTGGGGGTAGGTACAAAAAAATAGTAATTTGGGCCTAGTCTGGGTCTCTACGTGTGAGATACATACACCTTTTGATATCATATTTTCTATTCCGCTATTCAATCAAAACCTTTGGGTATAAACAATTAAATTGCGGGATAGTCTGTGTCGGTACGTGTGAGATACACCTTTCCAATTTTTGGGGCGCATCTCATACTGCCGAGGATTTGAGGGTGCTGCCTGTTCCGAACTCCTCCTACTCCTCATCCTGCCTTTGGGGGTACAAAAAATAGTAATCGGGGCCTAGTCTGGTTCTGTACGTGTGAGATACATACACCTTTTTTTTGATAATATTTTCTATTCCGCTATTTAATCTACACCTTTGGGTAAAAACAATTAAATTGCGGGATAGTCTGTGTTGGTACGTGTGAGATACACCTTTCCAATTTTTGGGGCGAATCTCATACTGCCGAGGATTTGAGGGTGCTTCAGTCTGCCTCCTGCCTGTTCCGAACTCCTCCTACTCCTCATCCTGCCTTTAGGGTACAAAAAATAGTAATCGGGGCCTAGTTTGTGTTTGTACGTGTGAGATACACCGTTTTGTAAAATTTGTCCTATTCCGCTATTCAATATACACCCTGTTTGAGTGTAAAAAATTAAATTGCGGGATAGTCTGTATCGGTACATGTGAGATACACCTTTTTAAATTTGTTTGGCGCATCTCCTTCTACCGCCGAGGATTGCAGGGCGCTTCAGTTTGCCTCCTGTTCCCAACTCCTCCTACTCCTCTTCCTCATCCTGCCTTTAGGGTACAAAAAGTTGTAATCGGGGCCTAGTCTGTGTTTGTACGTGTGAGATACACCGTATTATAAAATTTTTCCTATTCCGTTATTCAATATACACCCTTTTGGAGTGTAAAAAATTAAATTACGGCATAGTCTGTATCGGTACGTGTGAGATACACCTTTTAAATTTGTTTGGGGCATCTCCTTCCACCGCCAAGGATTGCAGGGCACTTCAGTTTGCCTCCTGTTCCCAACTCCTCCTACTCCTCTTCCTCATCCTACCTTTAGGGTACAAAAAAATTTAATCGGGGCCTAGTCTGTGTTTGTACGTGTGAGATACACCATTTTTTATCCTTTTTCCTTTTCCACTATTCAATATACACCCTTTTTGGGTAAAAAACATTAAATTGCGGCATAGTTTGCATATTTGACTGTGAAATACACCCGTGCGATACTGTTGTTGTTTTGTTCCGCTATTCAATAAACACCTTTCTAGGGCAAGATCATAAATTACAGAAATATGAGGAGATCGTCAAATAGGGGCCGTGGCCTGGGTCGTGGTGCTGCTGGTAGAGCTCCTGTTGCAAGGAGAGGACGTGGTCGATCTGTGCCAGCTACACGCACAAGTGAAACACCTTCCTCAAGTGTGAGTAGGCGACAGAACCTGCAGCAGTATTTGGTAGGGCATCATACGCCTCTAGAAGTGATGAGGCCAGAACAAGTAGAGGCGATAGTAGATTGGTTTGCTGCTGACAGTGCCTCCAGTTCCTTCACATTGTCTCCCACCCAGTCTACTGCAGACAGGTCAGAGTTGGCACCTGCAGCCAATGTCCAACCGTCTTTCACCTCACCCCCTTGCAAATCAGGCAAGCAGTCTGAGCCCCAAGTCATACAGAAGTCTCTTCTTCTTTTTGAGGACTCTGTCAGCAGGGTTTCCCAGGGCCATCCACCTAGCCCTGCCCCAGCAGTGGAAGAGATTGAGTGCAGCGATGCCCAACCACTTATTTCTCAAGATGAGTACATGGAAGGACCATCGCAGCACGTCTCAGATGATGACGAAACGCAGGTGCCAACTGCTGCGGCATTCAGAATTGTGGAGACTGACAAGGAGGGCAGGGGTGAAGACTGGGTGGAAGATGATGTGAAGGACGATGAGGTCCTCGACCCCACATGGAATGAAGGTCATGCAGGTGACCTGAGTAGTTTGGAGGAAGAGGCGGTGGTCGCACAGAGCCACCAGCACAGCAGAAGAGGGAGCAGGGTGCAGAAGCAGAGCGGCCGTGCCCTAGACACTACGCCTGCTACTGCCCAACGCAGCAAGGGAACGAGCGCAGCAAAGCCAGCTCAAAGGAGTTCTCTAGCGTGGAAGTTCTTCAGAAAATGTGCTGATGACAGGACACGAGTGGTTTGCACCCTGTGCAATCAGAGCCTGAAGCGAGGCATAAACCTTCTCAACCTGAGCACAACCTGCATGATCAGGCATCTAAGTGCAAAGCACGAGCTGCAGTGGAGTAGACACCTTCAAAACCAAGAAACGTCTCTGGCTCATCCTGCTTCCTCTTCTGCTGCAGTCTCGGCCGCTCCATCCACATCTGTAGTGATAATGGCACCTGCCACCCCGCAGACGATCTGTCAGCAACACCACCACCTGGGTCACCAACCATCTCCACAATGTCCCGTGGAAGCGTTCAGCTTTCCATCCTCCAAACACTTGAGAGGAAGAGGAAGTACCCCCCTTACCCACCCGCGATCCCTGGCCCTGAATGCCAGCATTTCAAAATTCTTGGCCTTTGAAATGCTGTCATTCCTTCTGGTGGAGACGCACAGTTTTAAAAGCCTTATGTCGGTGGCTGTCCCACAGTACGTCGTGCCCAGCCGCCACTACTTTTCCAGGCAAGCCATCCCTTCCCTGCACAACCAAGTGGGGGAAAAAATCAGGTGTACACTGCTCAACGCCATCTGTGCCAAGGTCCACCTAACTACCGATACGTGGACCAGCAAGCACGGTCAGGGGCGTTATATCTCCCGAACGGCACACTGGGTAAATGCAGTGGCGGATGGGCCTGAGGCGGATAGCAATTTGGCGCATGTCCTTCCACCACCGAGGATTGCAGGGCGCTTCAGTTTGCCTCCTGTTCCTAACTCCTCCTACTCCGCTTCCTCATCCTCTACCGCCTCCTCATCCGGTCAGCGTAACACCTTCACCACCAACTTCAGCATGGCCAGGGGTAAACGACAGCAGGCAGTTTTAAAACTTGCCTGTTTGGGGGAAAAACCACACCGCGCAGGAGTTGTGGAGGAGCATGGGGCAGCAGACAAATGAGTGGTTGCTGCCAGCGAGCCTCAAGCCCGGCCTGGTGGTGTGCGATAACGGGCGAAATCTCATAGCAGCTCTGGGCCTAGCCGGTTTGACGCACATCCCTTGCCTGGCGCATGTGCTGAATTTGGTGGTGCAGAGGTTCCTTAAAAATTATCCCAATATGTCAGAGCTGCTGCAGAAAGTGCGGGCCGTCTGTGCGCACTTTCGGCGTTCTCACCCTGCTGCTGCTCGCCTGTCAGCGCTGCAGCGTAACTTCAGCCTTCCCGCTCACCGCCTCATATGTGACGTGCCCACAAGGTGGAACTCCACCTTGCACTTGCTGGAAAGACTGTGCGAGCAGCAGCAGGCCATAGTGGAGTTTCAGCTGCAGCACGCACGCGTGAGTCGCTCTGCGGAACAGCACCACTTCACCACCAATAACTGGGCCTCCATGCGAGACCTGTGTGCCTTGTTGCGCTGTTTTGAGTACTCCACCAACATGGCCAGTGCCGATGACGCCGTTGTCAGCTTAACTATCCCACTTCTATGCCTCCTTGAAAAAACAATTCGGGCGATGATGGAAGAGGATGTGGCACAGGATGAGGAGGAGGAGGAGGATGAAGAGGTAACATTTCCAAGGCTTTCAGGGCAGTCATTCGCAAGGGGCTCCGAGGGTGGGTTCCTGCACACACAAACGCCAGGGACACAATTGTCCAGTAGGGGCACAGTTCTGGAGGATGAGGAGGATGAGGAGGAGGAGATGGAGGAGGAGATGGAACCATATTCACAGCAGGGTGGCACCCAGGCCAGCTCATGGCCATCACTGGTGCGTGGCTGGGGGGATACAGAGGACACAGACGATACACCTCCCACAGAGGACAGCCTTTCGTTGCCTCTGGGCAGCCTGGCACACATGAGCGATTACATGCTGCAGTGTCTCCACAACGACCGCCAAGTTGCCCACATTCTAACTTGTGCTGATTACTGGGTGGCCACGCTGCTGGATCCCCATTAAAAGGACAACGTACCGTCCTTAATTCACTCACTGGAGCGCGATCGCAAGATGCGCGAGTACAAGCGCACGCTGGTAGACGCGATGCTGCTGGCATTCCCACCTGACAGCGGGGCCACAGTGGAAGCACAAGGCGGAGGAGGAGGAGGAAGAGGTCGCCAACGCAACCAGGGCACCGCCAGCACCTCAGAAGGCAGGGTTAGCATGGCCGAAATGTGGAAAAGCTTTGTCAGCACGCCACAACAAACAGCAGCACCAGCAGCTCATATGGAACGTCTTAGCAGGAGGCAGCATTTCACCAACATGGTGGAGCAGTATGTGTGCACACGCCTAGACGAACTGAATGACGGGTCTGCCCATTTCAACTTCTGGGTCTCCAAGTTGGGCACATGGCCTGAGCTTGCCCTTTACGCCTTGGAGGTGCTGGCGTGCCCTGCAGCCAGTGTATTATCTGAACGTATATTTAGCACTGCTGGGGGCGTTATCACAGACAAGCGCAGCCGCCTGTCCAGAGACAATGTGGGCAAGCTCAAGTTCATTAAAATGAACCAGGCATGGATCCCACGGGACTTTTCCGTACCTTGTGCAGAATAGAGATGGATACCGACCTTACCCAGCCATTGTTCTATTTTTGCTCTTTCTCACTCTTTTGGGGTGTACCCTCATTTAAAATGACTGAAAAAAAGCAGTGTTGGCTACCTCGTCCTCCTCCACCGCCGCTTCCACCTACACCGCCCATAGGTGTGCGCAGCCTATTGCATTAGGGTGTGCACCCCAAAGTTTAAATACACATGCATGTGTTTGCCTACATGTACATGGCCCTGATACATTACTCTCCCTGCTGGCAAAGTGAAATAGAGCAGAGCAGGTCCGAGGGAGATCTTTCCCATCTCCTCACTGGCAAACAGAGCGATAATGCTAATGTGCCCTAGGTGATTAGTGTGTGCCCAGGTACACCCGGCACACCCTGTGCGCACGCCTATGACACCGCCACATCCACCACCACCTCAACCTCCCTCCTACTCCATATTGTAATGCTGAGCGCCCCGATCCCTGCTCCTGGACCAGAGAGCTTGCGGCGTTCGTCCCAGATCCACTCACCTGTGCCCGCTTCGGCTCTCTCCTCCGCTCCCCGCTCACGTGGTTCCCGGCGTGCGCATCCCTGCACCATAGGGCGCGCGCACGCCGGCTGTTTGAAATATAAAGGGCCAGTGCACCAGTAATTGGTGCCTGGTCCAAACCTCCCTTCCTGTTTCCTGTTCTCTGTTCCCTGTTGTAATGTTCTGGTACCTCTGGTACCCTTATTTCCATTTCTCTTCTAAACATTGCGTCCCATCTTTCTATACAAATGGGACGCATATACCTTTAAGGGCGATGACATCATCACCGAGCGCCGCTATGAGCGGCTATTTCAATCGCCGGTTTGTTCTCACTCATTGCTCGTTCAAACCGCATGTTCACCTTACCTTGTCTTGTGAAGCTGGAGCTGCTGGCTATAACCTTGCCTGAATTGAGCCGGAACCTCGCTGCCGTTCCCGTATCCCGCTACCGGATCACCCCTCACTACTGAACTTTGTTACTACTAACTATCCAAGTGATAAGTACCCCGCAGGGGATTCCTTACTAACCTATACTTCCACTACCATCTACTGCATATACAAGGACTATCTCTATCTAAGCTATTCCTACCATCTGCATAGATTGCTAGCTCTTGGGACTATCATCAACTATCCTTGCACTAGGTTATTCTGTCTTGTATACTTCATCTGCTATCCCCTACCACCTGTACTATACATGATATTAGAACCCATCTGCATACTACCATCACCTGTCACTCTCCGAAATACTACTACTGAGTGCTCACTATACTATAGCCTGTCTCTCACCTATATACTATCACTATTTCTGTCACTCCAGTAACATCAAATTGAGTGTGTGTATATTGCATAAACAGGCTGTGCACGGTGATGAAGTCCTGAGAGTTGGATATGTTCAACAGAATCTCTACACGACTACTGAGTGTAACAATTCTGCAGCTGCAAATCCATTCACTAACAAAAAACGCATGAGCGTTACACCTGTTCCCTGTTCCCTGTTTCCTGTTTCCTGTTTCCTGTTTCCTGTTTGCTGTTTCATATATAAGTGACCTGCCCCTTCTTGCCCTTGCCGGATCTTTGTTGCCTTAGTGAAAGCGTTACCTGTGTTATCCTTTGCCTGTTGCTGAATCCTTTGCTAACGACTACCGCCTCTGAACCTGTGCTGCCTGCCCTGACCATTGCTACGTCTGACTACGCCTCTGCCTGTCCCTCTTGTACTACGCCTATATCAGCAGTCGGTGAGGTTGAGCCGCTACCAGAGGACACGACCTGGTAGTTACCGCCGCAGCAAGCCCATCCCGCCTTGCGGCAGGCTCTGCTGAAAACCAGTAACTACTTAGAACCGATCCTCTGGTACGGTCCACGCCAATCCCTCACTGACACAGCGGATCCACTCCCTGCACCGCTCCTGCTACCAGTCCGGACCCTGACACATATGGGCCTCGTCCTTCAGAGATGAAGAACATTGTTTTATTTTGCCATGCTCTTAACTACATTTTTCTGCCATTTGCAGCACTCTAGCCCTTTCCATTGGTGTTTTAGAGCCCTTTTAGTGCCTGAAAGTTCGGGTCCCTATTGACTTCAATGAGGTTCGGTTTCCGGGTAAAGTTCGGCAAAAGTCCGGGACACGGACCCAGACTTTTTTTTCAAGTTCGGCCGAACCCGCTGAACACGGACATCCAGGTGTCCGCTCAACTCTATTCCTAACACAAAACTGAATATGGCAGCAAAACATGTCCACCAGCCCAAGGATCAACATTTTCCTAGTTGCATCTTATGAAAAAATTCTGTGAGTGAGAGAACTATTAAGGTTGGTAGGTGACTTTGAGGGATGGGGAAAGGGAACGGAAAGGGAGAGAAATAGGGGGAGAA
Organism: Pelophylax lessonae; assembly: GCF_965119305.1. Taxonomy (NCBI): domain Eukaryota; kingdom Metazoa; phylum Chordata; class Amphibia; order Anura; family Ranidae; genus Pelophylax; species Pelophylax lessonae. The sequence goes on from NC_138770.1 coordinate 12,717,705, forward strand.
AATCTACAAAACTCTGGGTATGGGGATTTAAATGTGCCGATATATCAACAACTAGGACCAAAATAAAAAAGATAATAATTTAGTTTTTTATTGTTGAAAATAACATACAATAAAATGTATATATTAGTCTAGAAGTCATATAAACATCACAATCCATATCTAAAATACATCTTGTAGACCAACGTGTTTCGCTCAGCAGAGCTTCTTCAGGATCCAAGACAATATTTGTTCAGACAGACATTCATTAAATCATAATCTATAGAATAAACAATAATCCATATCAGCATACAGTGCCTTGCGAAAGTATTCGGCCCCCTTGAACTTTGCGACCTTTTGCCACATTTCAGACTTCAAACAAAGATATAAAACTATAATTTTTTGTGCAGAATCAACAACAAGTGGGACACAATCATGAAGTGGAACAAAATTTATTGGATATTTCAAACTGTTAACAAATAAAAAACTGAAAAATGGGACGTGCAAGATTATTCAGCCCCTTTACTTTCAGTGCAGCAAACTCTCTCCAGAAGTTCAGTGAGGATCTCTGAATGATCCAATGTTGACCCAAATGACTAATGCTGATAAATAGAATCCACCTGTGTGTAATCAAGTCTCCGTATAAATGCACCTGCACTGTGATAGTCTCAGAGGTCTGTTTAAAGCGCAGAGAGCATCATGAAGAACAAGGAACACACCAGGCAGGTCTGAGATACTGTTGTGGAGAAGTTTAAAGCCGGATTTGGATACAAAAAGATTTCCCAAGCTTTAAACATCACAAGGAGCACTGTGCAAGCGATAATATTGAAATGGAAGGAGTATCAGACCACTGCAAATCTACGAAGACCTGGCCGTCCCTCTAAACTTTCAGCTCATACAAGGAGAAGACTGATCAGAGATGCAGCCAAGAGGCCCATGATCACTCTGGATGAACTGCAGAGATCTACAGCTGAGGTGGGAGACTCTGTCCATAGGACAACAATCAGTCGTATACTGCACAAATCTGGCCTTTATGGAAGAGTGGCAAGAAGAAAGCCATTTCTTAATGATATCCATAAAGTGTTGTTTAAAGTTTGCCACAAGCCACCTGGGAGACACACCAAACATGTGGAAGAAGGTGCTCTGCTCAGATGAAACCAAAATCAAACTTTTTGGCAACAATGCAAAACGTTATGTTTGGTGTAAAAGCAACACAGCTCATCCCCCTGAACACACCATCCCCACTGTCAAACATGGTGGTGGCAGCATCATGGTTTGGGCCTGCTTTTCTTCAGCAGGGACAGGGAAGATGGTTAAAATTGATGGGAAGATGGATGGAGCCAAATACAGGACCATTCTGGAAGAAAACCTGATGGAGTCTGCAAAAGACCTGAGACTGGGACGGAGATTTGTCTTCCAACAAGACAATGATCCAAAACATAAAGCAAAATCTACAATGGAATGGTTCACAAATAAACATATCCAGGTGTTAGAATGACCAAGTCAAAGTCCAGACCTGAATCCAATCGAGAATCTGTGGAAAGAACTGAAAACTGCTGTTCAAAAACGCTCTCCATCCAACCTCACTGAGCTCGAGCTGTTTTGCAAGGAGGAATGGGCAAAAATTTCAGTCTCTCGATGTGCAAAACTGATAGAGACATTCCCCAAGCGACTTACAGCTGTAATCGCAGCAAAAGGTGGCGCTACAAAGTATTAACTTAAGGGGGCTGAATTATTTTGCACGCCCAATTTTTCAGTTTTTTATTTGTTAAAAAAGTTTGAAATATCCAATAAATTTTGTTCCACTTCATGATTGTGTCCCACTTGTTGTTGATTCTTCACAAAAATTTACAGCTTTATATCTTTATGTTTGAAGCCTGAAATGTGGCAAAAGGTCGCAAAGTTCAAGGGGGCCGAATACTTTCGCAAGGCACTGTATATTAAATGTAATTTGTATGAGAAAAAAAATAATAATAGAAAGGGAGAGGGACGGAAGAAGGAGGAAAGGTGTAAGTCATCAGACTGAATCGGGCCATCGGGGGGGGGATGGGGGGAGAATTCCAAATAATTGGAAGGTGGAAGGGAGGGTTGCAAAGCATAAACCATATATAATTATCCTTACCCTTTATTAGAAAGTAGAAAACTTCTGCAGAAATTAGTGGTGTATGATGACATCTTGAAGCCTATATAGGCTGCAACTAGGGAATTTACAGCAAAAAGCAAAAAAGAAAAGAAGCAAAGGACAAAAAAGATAAGTAAATGGTGTGAGTACTGTGAGTAAGGAGGAACCCCGAAGGGGGTATAAAGTGTGTAATGAAGAGGCACGTATAAAGTGCAAAAAGTGAATATATCAATACCTGAGAGACAAAGTGATCAAAGAGTGCCCATACAGAGTGAGGGCCAAACAGCCAAAAAAGTTGTAAATAAAAATAAAAAAGTGCAGTGCGTAGCAAATATATTGCGATGGTGAAGAGGTGCACAGCATAAGTGATGAGTGCGAGGAAAATGCGCACCATGATAACCAAAGCCCAAAAATAAAAAATATAAAAAATATAAAAAAATGAATAAATAAATAAAAAATATAAAATATGTAGCACCCTACAGGTAGGTGCTAGGAAAATGTATAGTGGGCCTTGTCTGCCTAACAGCAGGGCTGTGATTTATTTAGTTAGGGTGTCAGGGCTTCCAGATGTGCTTGCTGAGAGGGAAGTATCCCCACTGGCTCCTGTGAGAAGGCTCCTGATAGGGCAGTGGAGGAAGCCCAATCAGGGGACACATCCCAGCTTGTAACTACCCCAGAAGGCAGATTATGCTGCAAAGGATTCTGGGAGTGGGTATAAGTTTGGGGGAAGTGCGTGACACGGCGTCTTTGGCGGGAGCAGAGTCCCAGGAAGGAGAGTGCGGCTGTCTCTCCTCCTGTCTGAGGAAGCGGATATCTCGGGGTGTCGCCTGAGAATACAGAGAGTGCTGAGTTGAGCTGAGGGGATCCGGTGTGCCGAGAACCTGGAGAGAGCGAGAGGGGTCCAATCCCAGGAAAGCCTAAACAGGTCGTGAGTACTGAGAATTGCCCCTGGGGGTCTACCTGAAGTCAGAGGGGACCTCTTCGGAAGAGGTTCTGGGATCCAGTGTCAGCTAGCTGTAAAGGGGGTACCTAGGTTGAGGGCCCTGAAGTTGCAGAGGGGGGTACATAGTCAGTGAACCCCGAAGAGTTCAAGGTTAAAGGGGGCACCTTCAGTTGGGCCCTGAATTGTACAGAGTGTGTCAGTTGGAAGTTACAGCTTTACAGAATTCTACAACATACTACCTCAAGCCAGTGCAAGGCGGGAGGGAAGTATTCAGTGAATTTTTGCAGAATAACTGTGTCAGTAGTTCTACAGTTCACAGTCCTTGATCTTCTGGACTTCAAGTCGAGGATTCAGCACTTCTATTGAGTTATAGAGTGTTCTCAGAGCTAGTGAGCGTTGGCTGGTGCCCGCTGGCGTCAAGGAAGCGCCAATGGGCATTTTTCAGGAACAAAGTCCCAAGGGTATCTAGTTGAAGCCTAAAGAAGTATCCCACTCATTCCCTTCTCCCACCCCCTTAAAATACAATAAAAACCACAAACAAAGATGCCGGATTTGTCAATGCTCACATGGACTGGGGAGGTAACTGGTAACAATGGCAGACCCACAAAAACTGCTACAAATAAGAATAATAATAAGAAAGGAAAAAAAAAAAAGAAATAGATGATAAGAGTTATTAGCTAAGGAGACTCACCAAATCATTCCCAAACCCTAGATAAAAATTACTCATATATTCCAAGACCAACCAGAATTGAAGTACATACAGGCAAATAAACCGTGTAAAATACAGCAAGAAACAGCCAGATGAATCCTACGATCAAGTACCTTAAAGGTGGATAAATACAACACTTTAGAGGAGATAATCCCTGTATCCAAAAGAGTAACAGAGAAAAAGACATCTATGAATACTTACTGGTTTAACAGACACAAATCGCAAAATTGTACTTGGCAGGTTCAAATATTGATTACAAAAAACAAACATCCACCACGTATGCCTCCTCAAAAAACCCTATAAATAGGGGAAGAAAGAACCTCCCCTTCCGCACGCCCAGTGGCGTAGCGTGGGGGGTGCTGCCGGTGCGGGCCGCCCCGGGCGCAATGTTCAGGGGGGCGCAGTCACGGCGGCTGTGCTGTCCCTGAAATCTCAGTTACGGACATCCTTTCATGGAGAAGATTCAGAGTCTATAGCTGCTCCGCCTCTCCACTGCCTTCTCAGCCTATGGGATCACAGTGTACACGCCCCCTTCCCCAGCGCGCCTTGTTTGATAACGGAGCAGGAGATGTGGACAGCTGGAGAAGAGAGGAGAGGACGGGCTGCAGCCTCATAGAAGAAGGTGAGCTGGGGAAGATAAACCAAATGTATTCTTGTCAGTACTTACCCTGCTGAGGAGGGGGAAGGGCAGAGGCTGTGTTTCCTCTTGCAGGGCTCCTCCTGTCTCTGAGGCTGATTGATAGATTTCATGTGAGGAGCAGTGCACTGCTTCTGGAGGAAGGACATGCCCTAAACTTCTCCCCCAATCCCTGCTACATCTCCCTACTCATTACCTGCCCACCCCCTCCTGTTCTACATTACCACATCCAATATCTGTGAGCTGCTGGAGCACTACAAGTACCAGCATGCCAGGAAATGGGGGCAGCAGCAGTGTGTTCAATCAGGCTGATATTTAGATGGTGTGTGTATACTTTATATATACTGTGTATATACTGTATATATACTGTGTGTATGTGTATACTGTGTGTATACTTTGTGTATACTGTATGTGTATACTGTGTGTATAGTGTATGTGTATACTGTGTGTATAGTGTATGTGTATACTGTATGTTTACTGTATGTATACTGTGTGTATAGTGTATGTATAGTGTATGTGTATACTGGTGTATATAGTGTGTGTGTATAGTGTGTGTATAGTGTGTGTATAGTGTATGTGTATACTGTATGTATAGTGTGTGTATACTGTGTGTGTATAGTGTATGTGTAAAGTGTATGTGTATACTGTATGTATACTGTATGTATAGTGTGTGTATAGTGTGTGTATACTGTGTGTATAGTGTATGTGTATACTGTATGTATACTGTATGTATACTGTATGTATACTGTGTGTATAGTGTGTGTGTATAGTGTGTGTATAGTGTATGTGTATACTGTGTGTATAGTGTATTGACTGCGGGTGACGTCAGACTCTCCTCCCTCCCTTCTGCATGCGTTACGTCCCTCGGGGCGGGACTTCCACAGGTGGGGGGGGGGCGCAAATTACATGCCTTGCCCCGGGCGCTGACAACCCACGCTACGCCACTGCGCACGCCTCCCGCCCCCCACATCCACCTGCAAATGCCGCCAAACAAGGCGTGCATGCGGAGGATGTTCCTTATCTCTCGGGTGTCAGTTCTGGTTGTCGTAATCTGAAATGACGTGTATGTTCACACGCAGCTCAGCTGGAAAGAAAACCTCCGGCTAACCAGGGCCAGGAGGCCGTTCGACTAAAACAGTCATGGGGAACCATACCAAGGAATAACACTGAATATAGCCCCAAGAAATCAAAACCACAAAGGGAAACGGAAAGAACAAAATTAAAATGAGCCATGGCCATCAGTAATAGGCACATCATAAAACGCGGCACCTGCCAAATCTGCAGAATGCTGCAATAATTCCTGATCCACCTGAAAGGCTATAATTATCTAGGAACATATAAAGGTTTCCGGTAACCCAGGAGAAAGGACGATGGTCAGATAAAGTCAATGAAGTACACAAACAAGGGGGAAAGGGGGGGAGGGGGAAGGGGAAGGGAGAGGGAAGTAGGAAAGGGGAAGAGGAAAGAAGGAGAGGGAAAGGAAGATATGCAGACAAAAAATAAGCATATCTATATACCTGTGTATGGTATATACACTCTGCACAGGCATATTAATTCCTCCATTCTACAAAATGAGTGGATATAATCCAAACTGTAAATGATATTACCAGACCATACTCTTCAACGAGGGGGAGGTTGGAACGATAATCCCAGAATTAATAAATGGGCACTCTTTGATCACTTTGTCTCTCAGGTATTGATATATTCACTTTTTGCACTTTATACGTGCCTCTTCATTACACACTTTATACCCCCTTCAGGGTTCCTCCTTACTCACAGTACTCACACCATTTACTTATCTTTTTTGTCTTTTGTTTCTTTTCTTTTTTGCTTTTTGCTGTAAATTCCCTAGTTGCAGCCTATATAGGTTTCAAGATGTCATCATACACCACTAATTTCTGCAGAAGTTTTTTACTTGTTAATAAAGGGTAAGGATAATTATATATGGTTTATGCCAGGGGTCTTCAAACTATGGCCCTCCAGTTGTTCTGGAGCTACAACTCCCTTCATGCCTAGTCATGTCTGTGAATGATGTTGGAGTTTTACAATGCCTCATGGGAAGTGTAGTTCCGCAACAGCTGGAGGGCCGTAGTTTGAGGATCCCTGGTTTATGCTTTGTAACCCTCCCTTCCGCCTTCCAATTTTTTGGAATTCTCCCCCCCCCCCCCCGTAGGCCCGATTCAGTCTGATGACTTACACCTTTCCTCCTTCTTCTGTCCCTCTCCCTTTCCCCTCCCCCCCCTATTATTATTTTTTTTCTCATACAAATTACATTTAATATATGTTGAAATGGATTATTGTTTATTCTAGAGATTGTGATTTAATGAAAGTCTGTCTGAACAAATATTCTCTTGGATCCTAAAGAAGCTCTGCTGAGCGAAACACGTTGGTCTACAAGATGTATTTTAGATATGGATTGTGATGTTTATATGACTTCTAGACTAATATATACATTTTATTGTATGTTATTTTCAACAATAAAAAAAGAAATTATTATCTTTTTTATTTTGGTCCCGGTTGTTGATATGTCGGCATATTTAAATCCCCATACCCAGAGTTTGGTAGATTTACTCCCCCCATTTCTCTCCCTTTCTCATCCCTAGAAGTCACCTACCAACCTGGTTACTCAATTATTTGCAAATTTACCTCAGGGGACGGTGCCAGTTTATTCAGAGACAGACCATTTCTCTCCACACAATTTACATGAGAGAAATATTACAACAAAAGCATTAATAACTCCACAAAGATTAATGAAACAATTCATATGTAGCACCCTCCTAGTTGGTGCTAGGCAAAGGCATTTGTTTGCTCTTCTGCTTATCGGGGAGCAGGATTTCTAGTTATGCCTGTTACATGTGTCCAGGTGTGATTCACTTAGTCTGAGGGAGTGTCCCCACTGTATCCAATAGGGGAGTCTGTTGGACAGTGGAGGAAACCCAGCCAGTGACACACAGGCTTTTGTGACAGTCACAGTGGGAGGGCACAACAGCAGTGCATTCTGAGATATGTTATAAAAGCCAAGGGCACATGTGACAAAATGTCTTTGGGCGGGAAGCCAGGTCCCAGGAGGAGGGTGACGGCTGTCTCTCCTCCTGTCAGGTTGGAAAGTGGTCACAGACAGTCGGCCTAGTGGACCTGAGCCTGGAGTGTGAGGCTGAGAAGTGAGGTCCAGAGGATACTGACAGTGGAGGAGGGGCAGAGATTCCTGTGAAAAACAGTGTCCGTGAGTACCAGGGAGCTTGCCGGGGGTCTGCCCAGGAAGGGAACCACTCCAGGGAAGTCAGTGGACAAGAGCCAGCACACACAGCGAGTAAGAAAGGGGGTTCCAAGTTAGACCCTGAAGAGAAACAGAGAAATTTAACATATAGTCCATCTTTGAAATCTTCACCTCCGTGGCAAAGTGAAGCAGCGGCCTTGGAGCACACACCATAGATAGTTGTCCTCAAGTTTGTGCATAGTTACTAGTTGGAGTATCCCACTCAACCCTTCTCCCGTCCCATCCCAGTTCCAAATAAATACAAAAAAAAACCAAATCCCCTGGACTGTTCATTGACTGAGCCGAGCACTTAAAGCAATAAGTTTATTTGCCTGTTGCTATGGGTAACCCAGGGGAATCCATTCTCAGCAGCTCCCAAGGGGGCAGAGCTACACATAAATCATAAAATGTCTAGGGGATCTATGTTGGTTGGACTTCCATGCCCAGGTCTTTAAAGATCCAGCAGATAAACAGTTGGAATCTTTATTGAAAGCCTCCTTTGCGGTTGCAGGTTCTGCGATACAACCAGCAGTAGCGGCCATAGGAGTTTCAGTCTTTGAAAGACCGTATGAAGTGAGTGGCCAAGAGAGTCCCTTCTCAAGGAGAGTCTGTGGAAGATCTGTCAGATCTACCTCACACTTTATGCTTTGCAGTGGATGCTCTTACGGACTCCATAAGGCAAATGTCATGATTTGCTGTGATATCAGTGCATATGCGCAGAATCCTTTGGTTAAAAAATTGGTCTCTGGAATTACCATGTAAAAAATTACTGGCTGGCTTTCCTTTTCAGGGAGAAAGCCTTTTTGGTAATGATCTGGATAAATATATCCAAAAGATCTGGGGGGGGGGGGGGGGAGTCAAAGATCTCGAGGGGGAAGAGTAGGTTGCTGCCCGTAACAAGGAAGAGCAAGCGTCCTTCTTTCAAAATCCCCAGCACTCATAATACCAGTGCTTCTACTTCCAGACAGTGGCAATGGCCTCAACCATCTGGATCCGGAACAAAGCTTTCAGAGCAGGGTCAGGAAAAGCCCTGGACCCAGAAATCAGCTAAGTCTTCTTCCAATCCCTCTCTGTGAAGAGGTGCCCCCACTCACTTGGGATAGACTGTGGCAGTTCTCAAAGGTTTGGGTGGAATTAATCCAAGACAACTGGGTTATCTCCACCATTTCACAGGAGTACAAAGTGGGATTTCGGTGTTCCCGTATCCCAGGTTTATAAGGTCAAGTGTACCAACAGATCTCCTAAAAAGAAAATCTCTCTTTCTGGCATTAGACCAGCTGAAGGCTCAAAAAGTAATAATGGAGGTTCCGGAAGATGAAAGGTTCAAGGGTTTTTACTCAAACCTGTTTGTAGTCCCAAAACCAAATGGGGACGTGAGACCTATTCTGGATCTCAAAGCTTTAAACCAGTTTTAGAACGTTCATACCTTCCGTGTGGAGTCAATTCGTTCAGTTGTAACCTCCTGCAAGGGAAGGAATTTCTTGCATCTATAGACATCAAGGATGCATATCTTCACGTGCCTATATTCCAGGCTCATCAAAGGTTCCTACGCTTTGCAATTGGTGGCCCTACCCTTCAGGTTAGCCACAGCTCCAAGATTCTAGCTCCAGTATTGGCGGTTCTAAGGTCCCGAGGGATATCTATAATAGGATATCTGGCTGATCTATTACTAAAAGATCGATCAGCTTTGGCTCTAAGCCAAAATGTCCTTCAGACAGTACAGTTCTTAGAATGTCTGGGTTGGATACTGAACTTGGTAAATTCAGCATTACAGCCAGTTCAACCTCTGGAATATCTGGGTCTTCTTGTGGACACAATGCAGACAAAGATATTCTTGCCAGCAAGGAAGGTCGCAGCCCTGAAGGAGCAGGTTCGGTCCTTAGTAAGGCTGAGATATCCTTCTATACGTCTTTGCATGATGTTACTGGGGAAAATGGTGTCTGCATTCGAGGCAATTCCCTATGCCCAGTTCCATGCCAGACCCTTGCAGAACAACATTCTGTCTACCTGGAGCAGAAAGGTTCAGTCTGTGGATCGACCCATGTCTCTGGTATCAAGAGTTAGTCAGAGTCTAAATTGGTGGTTATTGACCAGAAATTTGGAGAAAGGGAAATCCTTTCTTCCAGTGACTTGGAATTTAGTCACTACAGATGCCAGTCTCTCTGGCTGGGGAGTAGTTCTGGAGGGAATAATTAATAATAATATTAAAAAGTCGTGCTAAAAGTGATCAAACAATGTTTAAATTGTATCAGACTTTAAATTGTCCATAGAGTCCATGAAACCAAGTATTAAATGGTGACTTGTGGAATATCCATATGAATGGGAGGCTTACCAGAAACCAAATAAACACGTGCCAAATAAGAACACAAATCCTGACGTTTTCACCAAGGACACTTCACAAAGGATCTCGTGGTCCGGACCAATCCCCCTCGATGGTGTAGTTATATGCGGGATAAAAGTGAAAACGCCATAGCGTAAAACCAAACAACAATAGTGGGGTAATGAAAATAGAAAAATATGAAGAATATGAATGGCACTATCTCAAGATGTGAGTCACCACAGTGCCAAAAAATAAAAAATAAAAAAGTGAAAGAATGAAAAACCTCCACCAACAAATCCAACAGGTACTTCTTACCAGAAGTGAAAATTAGAGAAGCATAAATTGTGTTGTGATGTGAACGAACCCCTCCACCAACAGGACTGCGGCTTACCAGATAGCTATATCCAAAATGCCCATAGGGAATGCCAAGATCCCAAACATGCTGTGACTGCAACACCAAATGTCCTAAACAACCTTACCAGATGATGATAGGTGACAAGCAGATGGTATTAGCTGGTGTATGCCGGAATGGGAGACCCTAATGGCTGCGGTGGCTCAGGATGCATAAAGTTTAAACATGTAGGTAGCATCAGGCCATTTTAATAAATGTTCTAGAACTTCATCACTGTCTTTAACATGATTGCCTTGGTCTTCCCTTGGCCATTAATTTTTTATAACACTTGATAACAAAACCCCAAAGTTTCCTAAAGTGAGAGGGTTTAAATAGCATTTAATTAGCAATTATGCATGGGTCAAGTGTTTTAAATCGGTCCTGTTTTTTACAATACAAAGAAATTCGTTCAACTGCTTCTTCCTACAGTAGAAACAAAAGATAAAAATTGGAGGGAGCCACTCTCCAGGGGAAATGGTCTCGGGTTAGAGAAAAGTCTCCCCATCAACATTTTGGAAATCTGAGCAGTCAGTCGGGCTTTGAAATTCTGGACGTTCAGGCTTCAGGGTCATCCTGTCAGGATACAATCCCACAATGCCACGGCTGTGGCTTATATCAACCATCAAGGAGGCACAAAGTGTCGGTCAGCCCAGAAAGAGGTGGACCTCGTCCTGTCATGGGCAGAGAAGTTTGTGCCATGCCTAACAGCAGTCTTTATTTCGGCAATAGAGAACTGGCAGGCAGACTTTTCGAGTCGTCAACAGATGTTTGGGGGGGAGTGGTCCTTACACCCTGAGATATTTCAATTAATCTGCCTGCGCTGGGGAGTCCCAGACGTAGATCTGTTGGCACCCAGGCTCCAACAGCAACTTGAAGAAATTTGTGTCCAGGACCAGGGATCCACTCGCAGTCAGAGTGGACGCTTTGGTGACTCCTTGGGAAGAGTATTCCCTGATATATGCCTTTCCTCTGGTACAGCTGATACTGTGCCTGTTGTGCAGAATCCAGCTAGAGGGGAAACCAGTAATTCTGGTAGCTCCGGCATGGCCGAGGAGGGTTTGGTTTGCACAAATCCAGAGATTGGCAGTGACGAGGCCTTGGGCCCTTTCACTGTGTCTGGACCTACTCTCTCAAGGTCTGATATTCAACCCCGCTGTACAGTCTCTAAATTTGACGGCTTGGCTATTTAAGCCTTAATCCTGGAAGAGCAGGGTGTATCTGACCCTGTAGTTCATACAATGATAAATGCTAGAAAACCAGTCTCTAGAAATATTTATTACAGAGCCTGGAAATCTTACATTGCCTGGTGTGAAACCAGGAGAATAGGGAGAATTCTAGCTTCCCTTCAAAGGGCAGATTTCAGCCTTATCGGTTTTCTTCCAGGAACCGATTGCTTCACATTTGTTGGTTCGGACCTTCGTCCGGAGAATGTTACAATTTCTTCCGCCAGTGAAGCCACCATTATGTCCTTGGGACTTGAATTTGGTCTTGGCAGTTTTGCAAAAACAGCCTTTTGAGCCTCTGGGGCCGGTTCCCCTGGTTCTTTTGACCAGAAAACTGTTTTTTTTTTTATTGTGATAACTTTAGCTAGAAGAGTATCGGAACTAGAAGCTCTTTCTTGTAAAGAGCCATACTTGATATTTCATGAAGATAGGGTGATGCTACGTCCAAACCCATATTTTTTGCCCAAGGTAGGGACCGCCTTTCATTTGAATCAGAAGATTATACTACCGTCCTTTTTCCAGATCCTCACTCAGAGGAGGAAAAGTTATTGCATTCTCTTGATGTAATGCATGCACTTAAGTTTTACTTACAGGAAACAGCTCAGATTCACAAGACGGAGAGCTTGTTAGTGTTGCCAGAAGGCCCCAGAAAGCGGTTGGCAGCACCTAAATCTATGATTTCTTGTTGGATTCGCCAGGTTATTACCCAGGCGTATGATTTAGTAGGATAGGTTCCACCTTTTCCTGTAAAGGCACATTCTATCAGAGGAGTAGGTGCCTCTTGGGCATATCGCCATTAAGCCTCTATGGCTCAGATTTTCAAGGCCACGACCTGGTCGTCGGTGCATACGTTCACTCGTTTCTATCGGGTGGATGTTGGGACCCAGGAGGAGTCTGAGTTTGGCCGCAGTGTTTTTTTCAGGCAGCGGTGTAATCCTCTTTAGGGGTCAGATGGCAGTATTTTTTGGTGTCCCCCTCCCCTCAGATGCATTGCTTTGGGACATCCCATATGTTATGATTTATGGCTCTGTGATGTACGAAAAGAAAAATGGATTTTTAATACAGACTTATCTGTAAATCCATTTCTTGAAGTACATCACAAGACACAGAGGTCCCTTCCCTCTTCTATGGGACCTTTTATTGCTTGCTACAAAACTGAGGCACTTCCTGTGTGTGTGTGTGTGTGTGTGTGTGTGTGTGTGTGTGGGGGTTATATGGGAGACATAAATTCTGATTGGGTGCCAGTGTTCTTCACCTAAAGGGTGCTATATGTTATGATTTATGGGTCTGTCTCTCATCATGTAATTCAAGATATAGATTTTACAGGTAAGTTTGTATTAAAAATCAATTTTTTTTGCTGCCACATGGACATGGGTATGAGTTTCGACCTTTCCATCATCCCTATCATACCTTCTGACTCAGGGAAAGCTTTTCTGCCTTCCGCAGCCAATCAGCCGAGATGGAGCAAAAATAAGAACTCCGCCATAAAAAGGTTCACGACACAGGTTCAGTTGCTGTTTCTGCTGTTGTTTAGTCAGGAAGGAGTTAACTAGCTGTGGGCTTGCTGTTAGGGACTTTGTGAAACTCATCCTCAAAGTGAATTACTGTTTGGAGATTGGTGAGAACCGGGTATCAGCATCTGGCAGTCCTTGTACAGCAGAGGGGAATGGGGAAGCAGCACAGGGAGCCAATCAGGTGTGCTGCAATGCAAGGCAATAAAACTACATTCCTATATCTACATATACTGTATGTGTATATATTTTATATCTGTTTATTTAGCAGTTTGCTTGGCATTTAGCTTTAATGACATCAATGTGATAATGTTGCTCTGACATGTTAAAAGTTTTGTACATAGACTTTACATGGAGGTGTCATGTGGGAGAAGCTGGGACTTCCCATCAGCCCAGATTACTTACTGCGTACATGATGATATTAGCCCTATTTCCGGGCTAAGGGGAAGTGGTGAAATTGTGGTAACGGGCTCAGATAGTTCTAAGACCCCTCCAATGATCACATCACCATCTCTAGTTTGGTAATCATGTCTATCATGGACCATCTCCAGATGAGACGAAGGTCTCCTCGCATAATCTACAGGATCTGATTCCGTAAGAAAAATACCGTTTGGTGTGTTCTTCAGCATTGTATCTGGAAATCAGGAGAAAAATATCCAGAGAAATGTTAACAGCTCAAGAAAAAAAAAAATACAGTAGCAGTAATTTTTTGTAAACTCAATGGTTTTCATATTAATGTAAATAATTTTAGCTCTATGTGTAAAGTTTTTAAAACCTCATTTTTGTGTGAAATTTATCTGTACACATTTATTCACTATACACCCAGGATCGTCTTTCTGCTGTGCAGCATTGCACCATGACTCTGCTTTACTGCTCCTTCTCATAATGAAAGTCTATGAGTTGGCCGACCCATTTGTAGGCAGGTGCAGTCTATTTTCTCCACTGTAGGTGGCATTTGACTGCAGTGGCATTCAGTTGGAGAAGAAGTCAACAGGAACATGGTTCCTCTATGATAACCTGGGTAATGTCTGGATCTATCCATTTGCATGCTGCTGTCCCATGTGACTCTGGCAGCCATCTTGGGTTAGGCAGAGCCCTGGCTCCCTGCTTGGCATGCATTTCGCATGTGGGTAGTGTAGGAACAGGTCATCTGTCTGACAGGGACAGTGATTAGCGGCAGTGAGAGGTTCCAGACATGTAGGGAAATGATAGGGACACGCTGTGCTTCATGGAGACCTTCCCATTTGGGCACAGACCCACCAGACCACATTCTGCCCCTCAAGAAAGACTCTATCAACACACATCTGAGACCTTCTCTGCTAAACATCGCTGTTACATTCTGTGAGTGTTCCCAGTTGGATGCATTCCGGCCAGGCTTGTTGTGAATTCCTGAACTTTAACTTTAATACAAACTCTGTTCCTGAAACTGGAGTGTTTATTGCCAGCGCACCACTCTACACCTCCCCACACTTCTTACAGCAGGTGCAGGAGGAGGAGCAGGAACCATCATGGCACCACTGGGATAGGCTTTGGCCATGGTGCCTAAGTTTAGACATTGGACTTCGCTGGGAGGTACGGAAAATGACTCTTCCTCCGGTGACAACACAATGTAGTTGACTGGACAAGCAGTGGCAGTGGTGCGGTGATTCCAGGGGCAGCTGGCCTGGAGGTGTCCGGGCTGGTTGCCCCATAACACAGATGATCCAGAAGCGGCCCAGATGGTCGGGGCTGGTGGGAAGGTTTTGGGGATGGTCCCAGAGCTGTAACGATGGGCCCATGAAAGGGTGGCGTGAGGATGCCAAGCAGTAGTCAGGCAGGGCTCTGGACTTTAGGTGCAGAGGTGGCTCTAGGCTTTGTGAGGCCTTAGGCAAATCTTAGACATGAGGCCTCACTCGCGCTCAAAATAGGGAAAAGAATTCAAGCGATAGAAATTAACTGTATACAGTAAATTGCATATATTAAGAGCCTTAAATCCTATGAGCTATGAATTCACAATCTCTAGAATTTTCTCTAACCAATTACTCTTTAATCAAATATCATTAAACAATGGGTATATACGGTATCTCACAAAAGTAAGTACATCCCTCTGACCTGTCCTTTCAGCCCCAAATCCAATCATTGTCAAAAGCTTGTAGACTTCACCTCCCCAACATCTCTAAAATTCGCCCCTTTTTAACAACTGAAACCACTAAGCTACTCATTCGCTCCCTTGTTATTTCTCGCCTCGACTACTGCAACTCCCTTCTCATAGGCCTACCACTTCATAGGCTATCCCCTCTTCAGTCTATCATGAACACTGCTGCCAGGCTTATCCACCTTACCAACCGCTCAGCATCTGCCTCCCCTCTCTGCCAATCCCTACTGGCTTCCGATTGCCCAGCAAATTAAATTCAAAATACTTACCATAACATACAAAGCCATTCACAACTCTGCCCCGAGCTACATCACCAATCTTGTCTCCAAATATCACCCAAACCGTCCTCTCCGCTCCTCTCAAGACCTCCTACTCTCAAGCTCCCTTGTCTCCTCCCATGCTCGTCTCCAGGATTTCTCCAGAGCCTCTCCCATCCTCTGGAATGCTCTACCTCAACCTGTACGGCTATCTCCTACTCTAGCTGCTTTCAGGTGATCTCTGAAAACTCATCTCTTCAGGGAAGCCTATCACACCGCCAACTAATCTGCCATCAGCTCATTCCCTATTCTTACAACCTCTTGTAACACCTGCCCCACCCTATTAGATTGTAAGCTCTTCTGAGCAGGGCCCTCTTAATCCTCTTGTATTTTATTGTATTGTAAATGTACTGTCTCCCTCTAATATTGTAAAGCGCTGCATAAACTGCTGGCGCTATAGAAATCCTGAATAATAATAATCTTGCAATGACGTCTCTCAGAAAAATCAGGTGTGTTGAAAATTCATGTAATGAAAAACATAAACGCCATAGCGTAAAACCAAAATAACGAAGAAAGGTGATAGAAAGAAAGAAAATGCACTCACAAATTGGGTGCATCGCCTTAACCAGTGACAGTGTGAATGAGCACCGATAGTTTGCGGTACCAAAATAGTCAATTTCTCTTCTTCCCCTGTTGGGGACATTCCGGGAAACGTTTCCAGCCATATACAATGTGTCATGATTAGGATGATGGTACCCTTACTATATAGATACCAATAGGAGGAACACGCTCTAAATATGAAGAACAAGGCAGAGGATAATGAAATTTGGATGTACAAAATACTAATTTTATTTGAAGTGTACAGCAATATAGAAGTATTACACGATACTTCTGGGTAAGAGGGATCATGAGACTCACTCCCATTATCTGGAAATTCCAGGTGTGGGGGATGGGGTTATTCTCTATCATTACATAATACCTCCGGGTATGGGGGATTGCGGGGCTCTCTTCCATTAGCAGATACTTCCAGGTATGAAGCATCATGTGACTCTCTCCCATTATCTGGTAATTTCAGGTATGGGGGATGGTGTTATTCTCTCCCATTACATAATACCTCCGGGTGTGGGGCATTGTGAGTCTCTCTTCCATTAGCAGATACTTCCAGGTATGATGCATCATGGGACTCTTTCCCATTATCTGGTAATTCCAGGTATGGGGGATGGTGTTAGTCTCCCATTACATAATACCTCCGGGTGTGGGGGATTGTGGGGCTCTCTTCCATTGGCAGATACTTCCAGGTATGAAGCATCATGTGACTCTCTCCCATTATCTGGTAATTCCAGGTATGGGGGATGGTGTTATTCTCTCCCATTACAGAATTCCTCCGGGTGTGGGGAATTTCGGGGCTCTCTTCCATTAGCAGATACTTCCAGGTATGAAGCATCATGTGACTCTTTCCCATTATCTGGTAATTCCAGGTATGGGGGATGGTGTTAGTCTCCCATTACATAATACCTCTGGGTGTGGGGAATTGTGGGGTTCTCTTCCATTGGCAGATACTTCCAGGTATGAAGCATCATGTGACTCTCTCCCATTATCTGGTAATTCCAGGTATGGGGGGTGGTGTTATTCTCTCCCATTACATAATACCTCCGGGTGTGGGGGATTGTGGGGCTCTCTTCCATTGGCAGATACTTCCAGGTATGAAGCATCATGTGACTCTCTCCCATTATCTGGTAATTCCAGGTATGGGGGATGGTGTTAGTCTCCCATTACATAATACCTCCGAGTGTTCTGATCACCATAAAGCACAGGTGTCAAACACAAGGCCGTGGGCTGAATCTGGCCTGCCAGGTGATCATTCCCGAGAGAGACATATATCCGTCCCTGGCCTAATTTTTAAGAGTAATGCATGTGTGCACACAGAGAAATGCTGACACTGACACAGTCAGAGTAAAACAGTTCTGCTTTATTGCTTCCGGTTTTTAAGCTTATAAAGCCCTTACAGAACATTTCCAGGAAATGTCTTGTGGGCATGGCATTAAGTACAGACAGTTAAATTATAATCTTATTTGATAGGATGTATCTATGTGCATATAACTTCTTCCAGTATATGACTATCTTCTGTCCTAGGTGTGTCTCTCACTGGAGGCGCCATCTTGGAAATCATCTGTTCTTCTTGTTTTCTTATTGCTTTGATTTATAGGAGAAAAGTGATCTGGCAATTATGTTTGAGCAAGGAAAGTATTTCATATAAGTAAATAGTTAAACAGAAGAGAAGGATGGCGCTCAGGTGTGCACTTGTGATGGGAAAAGTACAAATGTTGACCTCAGAGAATGGTCTTTGTAATGGGCCTCAAAAGTTTAATGAACACATACAATAAGAAATAATAAATCAATAAAAGTACTTTCAAACCTGACCCTGGAGCCTCTGGAGCCTCTGGATCTCCATAAGGAGCTGTGGGAATCCCTGGTGATAATCGTGGGACTCGCAATGACATCAGGTGACTCAGATGATACTATACCAGTTGTCACCACCCAGCGTGGAAACGCAATATCCCGGGGGGCCAATTTCATAGGCTTCGGTGTAATTGTTCCAACCCGGTAGATTATTGTGACCAAGGTGACAAAATGATGGAGTGCTTCTTGGACAAGGGGTACCCTTTACCCCTTGTGGAGGGAGCATTCCAAGCACACTTGGAGCCCACACAAACTCGCAAACACATCAAGACGAATAATGTCAATACGGTGAGATTCATAACGGGTTTCAATGATCAATATAGGGCCATTTCCCAGATTGTTAAAAAACATTTCAATATCCTTTGCCTCGACAAAAGATTGGCCCCGGTTTTACCTCCCACTCCGCAAGTTACCTTTAAATGGGCACGTACTATTAAAAATATTTTAGCCCCGAGTAAGTTGAAATCCCAGTCACGGGCCCTTTATGATATCAGGTCCTATTTTGATAATAGAACTGGGATTTTCCAATGTAGGAAACGAGGATGTTTGACCTGTCAGTCAGTAGTCCATGCATGTACCTCCATTGTCAATAAAGAGGACACCTTCTTTATTAAGCAATTTATTACATGTTCTACTGAATATGTGATCTATGTGCTGAGGTGTCCTTGTGGATTAATTTACGTGGGGCACACCATGCGTAGTCTACAAAAACGCATAGGGGAGCACCGTAGATTTATCCAAAAGGGGTGCGATAAACATAGTGTCCCTCGCCATTTTCTGAAAAAGCATAATAAGGACTTTAGAAAACTTGAGGTCATGGCGATTGAGACTATTCCTAAAGGTACCCTAACTGACAATGAACGTTTCTCTCTCTTATGTAAAAGAGAAATTTATTGGATTTATAAATGTAACTGTTTGACGCCCAATGGTCTGAATGAAGAATTGGAGGTCAACAGTTTAGTCTGATCTAGATATTAGGGATTGTTGAGCGGTACCTCAAACTATTTTCTCTTTTCTTTTTGCTTTTTATCATAACCTTCTTGTTCCATATTTATATTTTTAATATCATTTTTAATTAATATTTATGTATAGATAAAATGTTTTTATATATATTTGCATAATATAATGATTTTAGATGTAGGTTTTTAAATATTTGTGTATTATACATGGTATTTATTCATTTATTTATCATAATGTGTAGTGTTACATATAGGCTTGTTATGCCACTTCTATGTGCTTCATATTTATTTATGATCTTAATCTAATGATACGATGTGTTAATGGCCTTTTATCATTTGCTATTTGTATAGCCATGGAGCATATTGGATCTCCTACATTTATGGGATGCCTTGGGAATTCCGTGTTTTCTATATTTTTTTCTCCTTGTTTTACTTCTTTCCTTCTTATAGTTTTTTCAAAAAGATTCCAATTGGTTGGTTGGTTGGTTTACTCCTGCCTACACCACAGGCTTCTTAAGGCTACTGGTTGCCAGTTGCCACAACTTGATAAAGCTATACATAGCGAAACATGTAGTTGTGACAACCAGAAGCTTTTTAGAAGCACTTGCGATACTTCATCCACCCCGCCTGGCCTCTGTGCATCCCCGCGGCATCATTTCCGGCTACTTCCGGTGACGTTATCCACGTGCCACTTTTGGTCCGCACGTAGGACTCGGCTTCCAACTACGCATTGGCCCCGGTTCAGTGTAGCGGCCACACACAGAACCGTGTGAGCCACTACCATCGGAAGTTCCAGCCTTCTATCAGGGAGAACCTTTTTTTCATCTGAGTCACCTGATGTCATTGCGAGTCCCACGATTATCACCAGGGATTCCCACAGCTTCTTATGGAGATCTAGAGGCTCCAGGGTCCGGTTTGAAAGTACTTTTATTGATTTCTTATTTCTTATTGTATGTGTTCATTAAACTTTTGAGGCCCATTAAAAAGAAAATTCTCTGAGGTCAACATTTGTACTTTTCCCATCACAAGTGCACACCTGAGCGCCATCCTTCTCTTCTGTTTAACTGTCTGCATACACCATCCTGTGTTAAGGATCAGGTGACCATGGCGCACTTGGAATATAGTCTTCACCAGTTTATATATCTGTCATGTTGTCATGATACAACATGGAAATTTCATGTAGGACTGGCGCTTGAACTTTGTTTGTGGCATATAAGTAAATAGCATGCATATTAGCAGAATAGCACTATAGCATAAAATATCATAAATGGGTATAAACGATTTATAAGCTTGTATATGATACTGATACACAGAGCCAATGGCTCGAAAACTCCTTCACACACTAGCAGCGCTACAGTCCATAAAACATGAACAAATATATATCAAAAAATTGAGGGAAAGTCCATGCATGCAGTCCCAAGTATGATTAACTGCTGAAGATGGTGTATCCTTGCAGGGAACCAGAAAAGACCTCCACCACACCGCTGTGTGCACCCTTAAGTGGGAACACTTACCAGATAAAAATCTGCATATGCGCCAAACATATCAGTCAGTGGGATCGCCTTAGTCTCCTCCAAACATCCGCAATTCAAGCTCAATGGGACCACCGTGAGGTATCAGACTGTAACCACCTCACCAACATATGGACCGTTTGCATAGAGAATAATAGAGCAACATAGAGTAATCCAGCAAAAAAAGTGCCTTTATTCCCCAAACAATAAACCCTCAATGGTTGCACTTACAATAAACATAAAATCATGAAGCATGACAGAATATAAGCAGACAGTCCTACCGCCTTCTCCCGTCCTGTTCGCCCGTAGCCCGGTACCTGGCTGCGAGCCTCGAGGGATCGGCATGTGACGAGGGCTTCCTGCGTGATTACGTGACCACGCCCTGACGCGTTTCGTCAGCAAATGACTTCTACCGAGGGCGCCAGATGAGGGCGTATATGCTGCACTTCCGCCCTCATCTGGCGTCACCGCTTTCACTGCCCGGATCTCGATCTGCGCACACACACAGATCTCACAATCCGAATCTAGATCATCAGCGGATCATATAGCCCATACTTTTAACGGTATTCATATCAAGGACTAAATAACTTTAGCACTAACATTAGGCTTACTCATAAAAAGTGCAAATTATCATGGATATACATAGTTAGTACATTCTAAAACAAATATATATAATTCAAACTACCAATAAAAACCTTCTTATAGGAGCGCCCTTGTGGTCTCCTGTATATTGGCAGGACAAAGAGAACCCTAGCAATTCGGATATCAGAACACATTGCCAATATTAGGAAAGGGTTCAAAGACCACAATGTTTCCCTCCACTTTAAAGATAATCACAATCAGGATCCCACACATCTAAAATTCTGGGGCATAGAAAAGGTCGATCCTGTGTGGAGGGGCTCCAATAGGGTTAGAGAACTATCGAAACGTGAAACGTACTGGATTTTCCAAACTAACTCTTTGTCTCCGAGGGGACTCAACATAGATCTCGACATCAACTGTTTCATTAGTAATTATTGATCTGTGACTTCTGCGTTTTTATATATGGTTTTTTATATATATATTTATACATATAGGTTTTAATGATTTTATATTTATATTTTATGTTGCTTTTATACCTGCATATTGATTTTATGCAACAACATATGATAATGTGGGGATGTGCAATCATCCTGCTGCCATTTTTAATCTAAGTATAAGAAGGTTTTTATTGGTAGTTTGAATTATATATATTTGTTTTAGAATGTACTAACTATGTATATCCATGATAATTTGCACTTTTTATGAGTAAGCCTAATGTTAGTGCTAAAGTTATTTAGTCCTTGATATGAATACCGTTAAAAGTATGGGCTATATGATCCGCTGAAGATCTAGATTCGGATTGTGAGATCTGTGTGTGCGCAGATCGAGATCCGGGCAGTGAAAGCGGTGACGCCAGATGAGGGCGGAAGTGCAGCATATACAATGAGTCTTGAGAAAAGGGCGGAAGTGGGAGGGAGACGACCTGCCCACGTGATCGGCTAATCACCGTCTCCGCCCACTCTAATGCATGTAAATAGTGGTGATTACGTTACGTGATCACGCCCTCGGTAGAAGTCATTTGCTGACGAAACGCGTCAGGCGTGGTCACGTAATCACGCAGGAAGCCCTCGTCACACGCCGATCCATCAAGGCTCGCAGCCAGGTACCGGGCTACGGGCGAACAGGACGGGAGAAGGCGGTAGGACTGTCGGCTTATATTCTGTCATGCTTCATGATTTTATGTTTATTGTAAGTGCAACCATTGAGGGTTTATTGTTTGGGGAATAAAGGCACTTTTTTTGCTGGATTACGCTATGTTGCTCTATTATTCTCTATGCAAACGGTCCATATGTTGGTGAGGTAGTTACAGTCTGATACCTCACGGTGGTCCCATTGAACTTGAATTGCGGATGGTTGGAGGAGACTAAGGCGATCCCACTGACTGATATGTTTGGCGCATATGCAGATTTTTATCTGGAAAGTGTTCCCACTTAAGGGTGCACACAGCGGTGTGGTGGAGGTCTTTTCTGGTTCCCTGCAAGGATATACCATCTTCAGCAGTTAATCATACTTGGGACTGCATGCATGGACTTTCCCTCAATTTTTTGATATATATTTGTTCATGTTTTATGGACTGTAGCGCTGCTAGTGTGTGAAGGAGTTTTCGAGCCATTGGCTCTGTGTATTCGTTTTCATGCACCTGATTTATGATTGTATACTATTATAGCAGCAGCTTTATTTAAATTTTATTTCTAGGGTAATTTTAAGCACCAGGTGAGCAAAGCCAGATTGCCGGTTTCTTTAGTTTCATACTTTGCTCCCTTTTATACTTGTATATAATACTGTTGAAATAGGCATTTTACTAAACCATCAATTACATCCATTACAGTCTGCCTATGTAAACAAGGCTGATCACTGTTCTGTGAGAGGAGAATATAGAGATCTTGTGTTTCTGCTAAACAGGAATGTGGATCTCTGTCTTCCCCCAGTAGAGCACCTCCCCCACGTAGTTAGCAAGCACTCCCTAGGGACACATTTAACCCTTTGATCGCCCCTGGTGTTAACCCCTCCCCTGCCAGTGTCATTAGTACAGTAACAGTGCATATTTTTAGCACTGATTACTGTAGTAATGTCACTGGTCCCCCCAAAAGTGTCAGGGGTCATTACTAGTAAAAAAATATATAAATAAAAATTCCATAAAAATAACCCATAGTTTTTAGACGCTACATATAACTTTTGTGCAAACCAGAAAGAATGTCTAGACTAGAAGGTTTTACTCCCTTAATGACCAGGCCATTTTTGCGATACAGCACTGCGCTACTTTAACTGACAATTGCGCGGTCGTGCAACGCTGTACCCAAATAAAATTGATGCCCTGTTTTTCCTACAAATAGAGCTTTCTTTTGGTGGTATTTGATCACCTCTGCAGTTTTTATTTTTTGCGCTATAAACAAAAAAAGTGACAATTCTGAAAAAAAACAATATTTTTTACTTTCTGCTATATAACATTCCCAATAATTTTTTTTTTTAAAAAATCCAATTTTGTAATCATTTTAGGCCAATATGTATTCTGCCACATACATTTTTTTGGTAAAAAAAAATTCAAATAAGGGAATTTTGATTGGTTTGCGCAAAAGTTATCGCGTCTACAAACTAGAGGATAGATTTATGGCATTTTTATTTTTTTTACTAGTATTGGAGGCAATAAGCGTTTTTTTGCGGGACTACAACATTGCGGTGGACAGATCAGACACCTAACTGACACTTTTAACACTTTTGGGAGGACCAGCGACATTACTAAAGTAATCAGTGCTAAAAAATATGCACTGTCACTGTTCTAATGACACTGGCATGAATAACAAAGTGTTCTGAGCTTTGAAGCGTCCAGTGTAATAATGTGCCATAAATTTCATGTTCAAACAGTGTCTTAGACAAACTCAGATACAGAATCTTCATATATCACAACTATCTTCCAAGTGAATGTTCATTCCAAGGTGAAACTTCCCAAGTGACACCTCAGGAATATTTCTACTGTGACAGGAAGTCAGGTAAATCTGTGGATGTAGTCACAGACAGGAGATACATTTCCACCTGGTTTAGAAAATTCACCAATTACTATAGGGTGTCAGCTGCAAAGGCAGCAGGAAGGTGTAAAGAAGTTGAAAGGCCTTCAGCTGTTCAGAATGAGGAAGTTAAGGCCCCTATAATTTGTCCAGAGGAAGTCTAAGGATTGCTGCCTCCTGACGCTGTGTGAGCTGGGGAGAGGAGGACAGTCAGATGTGTGCCTCCCGACGCCGTGTGGACATGGGAGAAGGATTGCTGCCTCCTGACGCCGTGTGGGTAGAGGAGGACAGTCAGATGTTTGCCCCCTGAAGCTGTGTGAGCAGGGGGAAGACCTCCTGAAGCGATGTGCGCTGAGGAGGGTAACAAGTGGGAAGACTACTCAAGGATCATTTCTATGTGAAAAGAAACCAATGGACATTTCCTGTGTGAAGGGGAAATTAATTAAGACTGAAGACTACTCAAGGTGAGGTCTTGGACTATTTCTATGTGGAAAGAAATAAATGCACTGTTTGCTATGTGAAGAGACAAACAAAGGAATGTGTTCTATGTGAAGAGAAAATGGACATGTTAAATGGACATTTGTTGTGTGAAGAAAAAACATGGACTATTGAGTGTCTGCTGTAGGATCAGCAAAGTTTGCCCAACAGTAGGTTGGAGACAGACTCCGTAGGTAGGTTCCTGTATGTGAGAAGGTAGCCGCCCACAGTGGCAAGGATTTATTTTGTGTTTTATTTTTATTTTCCTGTTTTTGAGGCTTGCACTTGTGTGAAGTAAATTGCAAGAATAAACCAAACTGTTGTTTGCAACCACTTCTCGGCTATCTCCCTGTGTAACAAACCCCCTCAAGGGGTCATCCATACCCGCCACTGAGCTAAATCAACCCCACATATGGTGGAGGATGCGAGCAGAAGCAAAGATCCCTGCAAAGAAGTGCATATGTTCTATGAACTTTGTCTGGTGCATGAGATTGCACAATCTGTGTTTGCAGGAGAGAAGATCCTGAAAGAGAGAAAAACTACTGGCTTTAAAGAGACAGTGGTCTCAAAATTTTTTGCTGGACTGTGAAAAATTTATTGTGGAGTAATTGAAGATGGGGCAGTCAAAACGCCTGAAAGATGCAAAGATAGCTGAAATGAGAGACCGGATTCTATGGATGGAGGGGATGCTACCGTCTGAACGAGCCCCATCCATGCCTGAACAGAGTCTGCTAAAGAGAAAGGTTGTTGTCCCTAGCAACACTGAGGCAAATGAGGATTTTCAGCGGAGCTTTGCAGCTCAACAAAAGGCTCACCAAGAGAGCATGGCAGGCTGGAAACAGAGACGCCAGCAGCAAATGGAGGCCATCGGTTTGGAGGAAACCGAGTATGTGTGCAGGGCTGAGCTGGATGCCTTGCAACGGAAAATGGAAGAAAAGGAACACGCCCTGGAGTTGCTTAGGTTGGAGCATAGAAACTTGCAGGCTCAGGTGTTACAGTGGGAAGAATCCACTGCTCTTCTTTTTTCCGAGTTACAAAAACGTAGAGAGACTATAATGGAGAAAGATGCCATCCTCATGGAAAAGGAAATTGAAATTCAGACTTTGCAGAAGCAAAGTAAGGGTGATATGTTGGAGTTGGGTAATCAGCTGGAAAAAAGTCTTCAGTCTTTGGAAGCTACAAAAATAGACCTGCAGGGGGTGCAGGAACAGAATGTCTCTCTGAAAACGACATTGTCTCTCAGCAACAAGGAGAAAAATGAGAGAGAGACTAAATTACTGAGTACTGTGTATGAGTTCACCACTTTAAACAATGTGGTAGATGAATTACGTACGGACTGTGAAAGTTGGAAAGAGGAAGCCCAACGTGTCCAGCAGCAGCTAAAGAAGAAAGAAGCCTGTGTGGCAGAATTACATTCTCATTCCCAGAAGCTAGCCAAAGAGGTGAAGGCTCTTATGCAGGGAAAAGGAGAGGCTGAACACAAGAGAAAAAAAGTAGAGGCACAGCTGCAGGAATCGCAAGTCAAGGTGTCAGAAGGTGACCGATTGTGTGCTAAGCTGTCAGAGAAGGCAAACCGACTGCAGGTTGAGTTGGACAATGTCACAAATCAGCTTTCTCAAGCAGACAGCAAATCTAGAGAAATTGCGGAAGATTTTTCTATCTTGGAATCGCAGCTGCAAGACACACAGGAACTCTTACAGGAAGAGAGGTGTCAAAGGCTGAGTTTTAGCACAAAACTCAAACAAATGGAAGATGAGAAAAGTGGCTTCCTGGAACAATTAAAAGAGGAGGAGGAAGCAAAGAAAAACCTATCAGAGCAAGTTGCAACACTGCAAGCTCAGATAGCGAATATGAAAAAACGCATGGAAGAAAGCGTTGGTTCATTAGAGTGTGTTGAAGATGTGAAAAAGAAGTTTGATCAGATGCTTGGTGAGGAGAAGACTGTGTCTGCAAAATATGCAGAAGAACGTGACCGTGCAGAAGCGGAGGCGCGTGATAAAGAGAGCAAAGCCCTGTTCTTGGCTCGCTCCTTGGAGGAAGCTCTAGAGGCTAAGGCTGAACTAGAGAGAGTTAACAAACAGCTGTGTACAGAAATAGAAGAATTGGTCAGCTCCAAGGATGATGTTTGGAAAAGCGTTCAGGAGCTAGAAAAGTCTAAGCGAGCCTTAGAACAGCAAGTAGAAGAGATGAAGATTCCGTTGCAGGAACTTGAAGAGGAATTACAGGCAACAGAGGATCTGTCCCAAAGAGGGGATAGTGTGCCTGATGCAGTTTATAAAAGGATCAGTGTTTTGGGGTCTGTCCTGAGTGAGCATCAGAAATTTGATGACATGTTGTTTGAATCACCCCTCTGGAATAAACATTTCCTTCAAAAACGCCACCTAGTGGAGAAAACTAAGGCTGTTGGTGAAAACGTGAAGCAAATGAATAAGTGCTTTTCAGGGAATATTTCCAAAATGGAACTGGTGAAAGACAGGTGGCAGAAGTTTGAGCGTGATCTTGAGATACATTCCATGTGGAGTTCAGATAAAGAAAAGGAGCTACAAGGGAAAAGTAATGCAATAGCAGAGAGTGCATTGAAGAAACCTGTAATAGACTGTGTTGTTGTTTTTGACCCA